>NC_059199.1:815000-1112500 GCF_020615455.1 Coregonus clupeaformis | reverse complement strand
ATGGGCCCTGTGTTCTTTTTCCTCTGTGTGTCCTCACAGCTCACTTTAACTGTCAGACGCAAAAAGGCTCAACAAAATATGTGAAAACAGATAATGTGCTGATGAGTGGTGAACCTGATCTGCCATGCTTTGGTACACAGGCAATATGAAATGGGATCTGTACACACACACAGACATTTTTACATGTGTCATTTAGCAGATGCTCTTGTCTAGAGTGACTTACAGGAGGTCACAAGGGCACATCAACACATTTTTCACCTAGTCAGGTCGGGGATTCGAACCGGTGACCTTTCGGTTACTGGCCCAATTCTTTTAACAGACACAGGCAGAGGCAAACACACACACACACACATGTGTGGAGACAGACACACACAGAGACAGACGTGTGCACACACGCACACACACACACACACACACACACACACACACACACACACACACACACACACACACACACACACACACACACACACACACACACACACACACACACACACACACACACTGACCATAACTTCAGCCAACAGCCAATGTCCAAGCCACGCTCCAGACTAGTTTACAAATACAGTACACAAAAAGGCAATATATTGCAACAAATGTTGATGGAGTACATCTTCAGAATGTTCTGGACTCTTTGATAATGGCTTAGGAGTGAATCCATTTAACTGATCACCTGTTTCCTTTGAAATATTGCCTTCCCCCATCCCTGTTTTTATTCAATGGGAGCCTTTATCAAATACTAGAGGGAAGTGGCTCGATGAAATGGAGGCTACGCTTTCATGGCTCCTATAGCTTTTAGTAAACACTAATCATGACACAGGTCTATGTCTTTGAGTTTGTGTGTTTGCATAAGAGTTGTGTGCACGCGCGTGTGTGTGTGTGTGTGCGTCAACGGAAGTGTGTTTGTGTGTGTGAATGTTTTTCCTAGACACTTTATTCTTCTTTCAGAGATGCAGACCCAATACCAAGAAAGGTGTGAATGTGATAACACCAAGGGAATGGAGTTAGAGGAGAAGAAAGCTATTTATATTTAATGATTTCTAAACTAATGTGTGCTTTTTGCAGTAGCCTAAGATAAGTACAGGGTCTTCATTACAGGCACTCTCTCTCCATCATCGTGTGACTTACAGAGTGAGCGGGGGGGTATTTCAATGTGGAAATTAATTTGGTTGAAGTGAAATCGCAATTTACTTTGTGGAAATAAAACCGTTATTTCTGTAGTGCGCTAGTGGATATAGTGAGACACTGTAATCGTTATTGAATGAAATAATAGAGGTGACATTAAATATATGGTGCTATGCAGAAACGGCTATTTCTATGGTTTTATAGCTATTGTCTTTGACACAATACCTGTCACAGTGATATCACACTACTATTTCAGACAGTTCTATGGCACCATTGTTTGGATGCTTTGAGCAGGCGCCAGAGTAGTTATTTAACTGTACTCTAGCTTTTCTAACTGGTGCTCTTCGGAGAGGGAGGGAGAGAGATGGGGAGAGAGACAGAGAGAGAGATGGGGAGGGAGAGAGAGAGTGATGGGGAGAGAGAGAGATAGAGAGCAAAAATAAAAATATATCACCTATTGGAAAGATACTACAAAAAATCCAAGTAAACTTCAATGCTATTTGGCTCTAAACAGACAGTACATGGTGGCAGACTATCTGACCACCGTGACTGATAGAAAACTGAGGAAAACAATGACTAGGTACAGACTCAGTGAGCACAGTCTGGCTATGGAGACCGGTCGTCACAGGCAAACCTGGCTGCCCAGAGAGGACAGGCTGTGCTCACTCTGCCCCCGGGGAGAGGTAGAGACAGAGCTGCATTTCCTATTACACTGTGACAAATACTCAGACCTAAGAGAATCTTTCTTTCCCAAAATTATCATTCAGTACAAAGAATTTGAAACTATAAAAGAGGAAAATTAAATTGGCAGCCAAATATGTGTCCTCCTGCCACAACCTGAGGGACAGCCAGTGAAAAGTGTAATGTAATGTCAATAATATTTCCTGTTTTGTTTTGGCTTTCATACCTGTCATGTGTCCTCTCAGTCATGTTGAGACTGGTCGACCACTATTGCTTTAATGTATTGTTATTCTCATAAATATTGTTGTAGTTGCTGTTAATGGTAATCCCATTTCCACTACTACTATTATTATTGCTGTTGGTCCCACCATTTTTGTTATACAGTGGGGGAAAAAAGTATTTAGTCAGCCAACAATTGTGCAAGTTCTCCCACTTAAATAGATGAGAGAGGCCTGTAATTTTCATCATAGGTACACGTCAACTATGACAGACAAATTGAGATTATTTTTTCCTGAAAATCACATTGTAGGATTTTTAATGAATTTATTTGCAAATTATGGTGGAAAATAAGTATTTGGTCACCTACAAACAAGCAAGATTTCTGGCTCTCACAGACCTGTAACGTCTTCTTTAAGAGGCTCCTCTGTCCTCCACTCGTTACCTGTATTAATGGCACCTGTTTGAACTTGTTATCAGTATAAAAGACACCTGTCCACAGCCTCAAACAGTCACACTCCAAACTCCACTATGGCCAAGACCAAAGAGCTGTCAAAGGACACCAGAAACAAAATGGTAGACCTGCACCAGGCTGGGAAGACTGAATCTACAATAGGTAAGCAGCTTGGTTTGAATAAATCAACTGTGGGAGCAATTATTAGGAAATGGAAGACACTGATAATCTCCCTCGATCTGGGGCTCCACGCAAGATCTCACCCCGTGGGGTGAAAATGATCACAAGAACGGTGAGCAAAAATCCCAGAACCACACGGGGGGACCTAGTGAATGACCTGCAGAGAGCTGGGACCAAAGTAACAAAGCCTACCATCAGTAACACACTACGCCGCCAGGGACTCAAATCCTGCAGTGCCAGACGTGTCCCCCTGCTTAAGCCAGTACATGTCCAGGCCCGTCTGAAGTTTGCTAGAGTGCATTTGGATGATCCAGAAGAGGATTGGGAGAATGTCATATGGTCAGATGAAACCAAAATATAACTTTTTGGTAAAAACTCAACTTGTCGTGTTTGGAGGACAAAGAATGCTGAGTTGCATCCAAAGAACACCATACCTACTGTGAAGCATGGGGGTGGAAACATCATGCTTTGGGGCTATTTTTCTGCAAAGGGACCAGGACGACTGATCCGTTTAAAGGAAAGAATGAATGGGGCCATGTATCGTGAGATTTTGAGTGGAAACCTCCTTCCATCAGCAAGGGCATTGAAGAAGAAACGTGGCTGGGTCTTTCAGCATGACAATGATCCCAAACACACCGCCCGGGCAACGAAGGAGTGGCTTCGTAAGAAGCATTTCAAGGTCCTGGAGTGGCCTAGCCAGTCTCCAGATCTCAACCCCATAGAAAATCTTTGGAGGGAGTTGAAAGTCCGTGTTGCCCAGCAACAGCCCCAAAACATCACTGCTCTAGAGGAGATCTGCATGGAGGAATGGGCCAAAATACCAGCAACAGTGTGTGAAAAACTTGTGAAGACTTACAGAAAACGTTTGACCTGTGTCATTGCCAACAAAGGGTATATAACAAAGTATTGAGAAACTTTTGTTATTGACCAAATACTTATTTTCCACCATAATTTGCAAATAAATTCATTAAAAATCCTACAATTTGATTTTCTGGATTTCTTTTCTCATTTCGTCTGTCATAGTTGACGTGTACCTATGATGAAAATTACAGGCCTCTCTCATCTTTTTAAGTGGGAGAACTTGCACAATTGGTGGCTGACTAAATACTTTTTTCCCCCACTGTATGTATACTTTGACAATGTAAGTAATTTAACTTGCCATGTCAATAAAGTCTATTGAATTGAATTGAATTGAATTGAGAGAGAGAGAGAGAGAGAGAGAGAGAGAGAGAGAGAGAGAGAGAGAGAGAGAGAGAGAGAGAGAGAGAGAGAGAGAGAGAGAGAGAGAGAGAGAGAGAGAGAGAGAAGAGAGAGAGAGAGAGAGAGAGAGAGAGATGGGGAGAGAGAGAGAGAGAGAGAGAGAGAGAGAGAGAGAGAGAGAGAGAGAGATGGGGAGAGAAAGAGAAAGTCTGAAACAAAGCTAGAGAAACTACAAAGACAGAGCAGGAGAAGGGGTTCTTTCACTCAGTCCTGGTCAGAGTCAGTCAGCCATGCATTTAGCAAATTGGGGTCATAACCCCTTGGCCCTGCAGCTCCGGCTCTGCTCTGTGCTCTGCTGTGGTGAGGGAGACCAGCTCAGATTAGCCTGAGTACTGTGGATGTACTCTCTGATCCATTGACTGTGGTGCTGCGGCAATATTGTCATATCTGTAGGATACTAGCATTTCTACGCTGTAGGACACGCCAACACATTGCGGCACTAACATTTATATATTTTGACAGGCATTTATGGAATATAGCAGATTTACATTTAAAGTCTACAGATAAATGTAAACAAAGGTAATATGCAGTATGAACTATGAACTATAACAAACAACTACATACTCGTATCATCATAATGATAAAGAAACATTATTAAACCTACACATACACAGTGAAAAAGAAGGACACGGGCATGACAGTGTTGCTATTCATACACTCACACACCTTTCCCTTAACCCTAAACCACACCACAGACAAATCAGGCATAGTGTTATAGAAGCTCAGAGCAACCTAGGCTAACCTTCAGCATTGAGACTGATCACACCACTCTCCTCCAGTCAGTGTAATGGTAATTGCATGGGTCTGGATGGTTAAGGCTAGGGCTGGACCATGGCTGTTCCACTGGCTGAGCAGCGGTGGAGAGAGAGCGAAGCTATAGCAACCCCTAATAGGAGCCATGAAAGGACCACTGTGGTGGCGGTGAGACTGAGGCAGGACCCCTTCACCTCTCCCTGCCTTCACCTCTCCCTGTCACCTAGCACAACCTGTTCACTGGTACACTGTGTTAGGAATGGTTCTACGCCACTGGCTGACCATTATGTGTGAGCGTGTGCGTGTGTCTGTGTGTGTGCGTGTATGTTGTAAAAAGCGACTGCAGTATTCTGTTCACCTTTTCTTTCTCTTGCTGCTCTTTTCATCTGATGAAAACAAGATAGTGGGAGGGATGAGAATATAGGTTGAGAACTTTTGTGAAAAAGAGCACCGTTTGGGGGATATGGCATGTAGAGGCAAACCGGATGGACATCATGAAAATTATCTGAGAGGTTGAGGGTAGAGGAAGTTCAGGAGTAAAAACAAACAAAATAGAATTCTTGTAAAATTGATTGTGTCCATAAAATATATAGAGTATGTATAAGCTGGAAGTAGAGGCCTAAGCGTTGTTGTTCACTAGTTTACTCCAATTAGGGAAGGTGTGGTGGAGTTGGAAAGTAATAAAGGAAAATACATTTAAAAAAAGGATATGTATATATATGTATTTATATGTATGTACAGTGGGGAAAAAAAGTATTTAGTCAGCCACCAATTGTGCAAGTTCTCCCACTTAAAAAGATGAGAGAGGCCTGTAATTTTCATCATAGGTACACGTCAACTATGACAGACAAAATGAGAAGAAATAATCCAGAAAATCACATTGTAGGATTTTTAATGAATTTATTTGCAAATTATGGTGGAAAATAAGTATTTGGTCACCTACAAACAAGCAAGATTTCTGGCTCTCACAGACCTGTAACTTCTTCTTTAAGAGGCTCCTCTGTCCTCCACTCGTTACCTGTATTAATGGCACATGTTTGAACTTGTTATCAGTATAAAAGACCCCTGTCCACAACCTCAAACAGTCACACTCCAAACTCCACTATGGCCAAGACCAAAGAGCTGTCAAAGGACACCAGAAACAAAATTGTAGACCTGCACCAGGCTGGGAAGACTGAATCTGCAATAGGTAAGCAGCTTGGTTTGAAGAAATCAACTGTGGGAGCAATTATTAGGAAATGGACGACATACAAGACCACTGATAATCTCCCTCGATCTGGGGCTCCACGCAAGATCTCACCCCGTGGGGTCAAAATGATCACAAGAATGGTGAGCAAAAATCCCAGAACCACACGGGGGGACCTAGTGAATGACCTGCAGAGAGCTGGGAACAAAGTAACGAAGCCTACCATCAGTAACACACTACGCCGCCAGGGACTCAAATCCTGCAGTGACAGACGTGTCCCCCTGCTTAAGCCAGTACATGTCCAGGCCTGTCTGAAGTTTGCTAGAGTGCATTTGGATGATCCAGAAGAGGATTGGGAGAATGTCATATGGTCAGATGAAACCAAAATATAACTTTTTGGTAAAAACTCAACTCGTCGTGTTTGGAGGACAAAGAATGCTGACTTGCATCCAAAGAACACCATACCTACTGTGAAGCATGGGGGTGGAAACATCATGCTTTGGGGCTGTTTTTCTGCAAAGGGACCAGGACGACTGATCCGTGTAAAGGAAAGAATGAATGGGGCCATGTATCGTGAGATTTTGAGTGAAAACCTCCTTCCATCAGTAAGGGCATTGAAGATGAAACGTGGCTGGGTCTTTCAGCATGACAATGATCCCAAACACACCGCCCGGGCAACGAAGGAGTGGCTTCGTAAGAAGCATTTCAAGGTCCTGGAGTGGCCTAGCCAGTCTCCAGATCTCAATCCCATAGAAAATCTTTGGAGGGAGTTGAAAGTCTGTGTTGCCCAGCGATATCCCCAAAACATCACTGCTCTAGAGGAGATCTGCATGGAGGAATGGGCCAAAATACCAGCAACAGTGTGTGAAAACCTTGTGAAGACTTACAGAAAACATTTGACCTGTGTCATTGCCAACAAAGGGTATGTAACAAAGTATTGAGAAACTTTTGTTATTGACCAAATACTTATTTTCCACCATAATTTGCAAATAAATTCATAACAAATCCTACAATGTGACTTTCTGGATTTTTTCCCCTCATTTTGTCTGTCATAGTTGACGTGTACCTATGATGAAAATTACAGGCCTCTCTCATCTTTTTAAGTGGGAGAACTTGCACATTTCGTGGCTGACTAAATACTTTTTTTCCCCACTGTATGTGTATATGTATATGTAAGGAAGGAGGACGGAGTGGTGTTAGAAAGACATGGGAACAGTGCTGGAAGGAGGATGGAGTGGTGTTAGAGAGACATGGGAACAGAGCTGGAAGGAGGATGGAGTGGTGTTAGAGAGACATGGGAACAGAGCTGGAAGGAGGATGGAGTGGTGTTAGAGAGACATGGGAACAGAGCTGGAAGGAGGACGGAGTGGTGTTAGAGAGACATGGGAACAGAGCTGGAAGGAGGATGGAGTGGTGTTAGAGAGACATGGGAACAGAGCTGGAAGGAGGACGGAGTGGTGTTAGAGAGACATGGGAACAGAGCTGGAAGGAGGATGCGACTCCATTCGAGGTGGAAGGAAGGAAGGAAGGAAGGAAGGAGGGAAGGAAGGAAGGAAGGAAGGAAGGATGGAAGGAAGGAAGGAAGGAAGGAAGGAAGGAAGGAAGGAAGGAAGGAAGGAAGGAAGGAAGGAAGGAAGGAAGGAAGGAAGGAAGGAAGGAAGGAAGGAAGGAAGGAAGAGGAAAGATAGAAAGGAGGAGGGTAGAAATGGAAGAGAGGAACTGAGAGATGAGGGTACAGGCGTTTGACAAGATGCTACCTTAGGAGTTTACACAGAGCCTACAAACATTAATTTACTTCATTTCCAGCCGACAAACTCCTCCAATCCTAGGTCAAATTCCGGATACAACAAACACTTGCAACTGCATAGCTGCCAAAGTGCTCCTGTAAAGCCACATAACTACCGTAGAATGGTCCAAGTTCACGCCACACATCTAAGTGGAACCTTTAAGAGCATTTTCACACAGTGGTGCCAAAACACTGGCCCTGACCACCCAGTCACACACACCATCCAAATCGAATCTAGGGCCACAGACTCACAGCTGAGTTTTTCAGGGCCCCATAGGCCCAGATCACCTGATCATGTCATCAACAACACACCACTGTGGCTCGATTATTCTTCCTCACTCTCCTCTTCTTCCTCCTCTTGATTCCCCCCTCCCATGAGGGTTGTGCTATCACGGAGCAGCTTGCAGGCAGTAGGGGCATTGGAACTGAGGGCTATTTGGAGTCAGGACAGAGCAGAGTTTGATGGTAGCAAGAGGGACCGGGGACAGGGAGTTGACGGGCCTGCATGACTGAACATGGAGCAGAGAGCGGAGAGCTGTGATGGCATCAAAGCACTTCACCTGCAGGTTCACCTGTAATGGAGGCCGAGATTCCTACGTCAGCTCTGAAGCTTTTATACTATTTTTCTCTGATGCGTAAACACACTTTCACACAGGTGTTGAGTACACTTTTCTCCTTCACCCTCTTACATCAATTCACCCTGATCTCTCTCCTATGTTTATCTCCCTCTCCCCCTCTCTCTTCTTTCTGACATTTAACCAATCCCTCCCTTCCTCCTCCTCCTCTCACCACTCCTGCAGTCTGAGCAGTGAACACAAACAGGCTAGGAAACAGGAGAGGAGACAGGCTAGGAGACAGGAGAGGAGACAGAGAGGAGAAGAGCTTTCCCCCGTGAGCTAACAAGACCAAACCGCTGGGATGACTACACCACAGCAATCACACAGGGTGGAGAGGGGCTGAAAGTACAGCAGTGATTGTCTCTCTCACACACACACACACCCAGGAACACACACGGACACACATATGTACCACCCGCCCAAGACACACACACGTACCCCCACGCAGACACACACGTACCCTCCCCCCGACACACACGTACACCCCCCCACCCCACCTAGGGTGTGAAAACACTCACTGAGCATTCTGTACTGTACCCCAAAAAGCATTAGAGAGAGAAAGAGGGGGAGAGAGGGGGAGAGGGGGGGTGAGGAAGTAAGAATCCTAGAATGAGAAAGAAGAGGAGGAAAACTGAGAAAGGAGGAGGGTAAAGGGAAAAACAAGACAGCTGGAAATCAGATGAATTATCTTAGTTCCTGTCCTACAATGTGCCTGCAATCATTAGAAAGCAACTCTGCCTACTGATGCCAACCGACGCCCAACCACAATGGCCTGTGTCAGTGGGGAGTGTAGCATAGCATCGTGGCCCGTATGGGGAGGTGGGGCAACACGACGCAACAGGTTGTATCAGGCGCACTCCCCCTCTGTGTCCGGGTTAATGAGATCTGCCACAGGGACAGAGAGAGAAGAGAGAGAAGAGAGTGAAGAGAGAGAAGAAAAGAAGGAAGGTGGGATGACAGTAGGAGGAGGGATGGGTGAGGTAGGAAGGGGGCTGTAGGGAGAGAGAGAGAGATAAAGAAAGAGAGAGAGAGAGAGAGAGAGAGAAAGAGAGGAGAGAGAGAGAGAGAGAGAGAGAGAGAGAGAGAGAGAGAGAGAGAGAGAGAGAGAGAGAGAGAGAGAGAGAGAGAGAGAGAGAGAGAGAGAGAGAGAGAGAGAGAGAGAGAGAGAGAGAGAGAGAGAGAGAGAGAGAGACGGGCCCACTGGTTGCCCTCTAGGTTACAGAGAGCTGGTAGTTCCATCCACCAAACTACCAGGACTCAGGGGGTATGCTAATTTGGTATAGAGCAGACCTAACTCACTCTATTAAATTAATCAAAACAGGAACATTTTACATTTGGCTAGAAATTCAAAAGGAAATTATCTCAACAGAGAAAAATGTCCTCCTGTGTGCTACATATATCCCCCCACTAGAATCCCCATACTTTAATGAAGACAGCTTCTCCATTCTGGAGGGGGAAATCAATCATTTCCAGACCCAGGGACATGGCGACCTAAATGCCAGGGACCAGGCGACCTACATGCCAGAACTGGACAAGAACCTGACACCCTCAGCACACAGGGAGACAAACACCTACCTGGAGTTGACAGCATTCCCTCCCCCATATGCCCCCCTAGGCACAACTACGACAACATAACCAACAAAAACGGGTCACAACTCCTGCAGCCCTGTCGCACACTGGGTATGTACATAGTCAATGGTAGGCTTCGAGGGGACTCCTATGGTAGGTACACCTATAGCTCATCTCTTGGCAGTAGTACTGTAGACTACTTTATCACTGACCTCAACCCAGAGTCTCTCAGAGCGTTCACAGTCAGCCCACTGACACCCCTATCAGACCACAGCAAAATCACAGTCTACTTGAACAGAGCAATACTCAATCATGATGCAACAAAGCCAAAGGCTAAAAATACTTGAATCAGTTATAGAACCCATTGCCCTTTATGGTTGTGAGGTCTGGGGTCCGCTCACCAACCAATAATTCACAAAATGGGACAAACACCAAATTGAGACTCTGCATGCAGAATTCTGCAAAAATATCCTCTGTGTACAACGAAAAACACCAAATAATGCATGCAGAGCAGAATTAGGCCGATACCCACTAATTATCAAAAACCAGAAAAGAGCCGTTAAATTATATAACCACTTAAAAGGAAGTGATTCCCAAACCTTCCATAACAAAGCCATCACCTACAGAGAGATTAATTTGGAGAAGAGTCCCCTAAGTAAGCTGGTCATGGGGCTCTGTTCACAAACACACACAGATCCCACAGAGCCCCAGGACAACAACAACAACACAATTAGACCCAACCAAATCATGAGAAAACAAAAAGAGAATTACTTGACACATTGGAAAGAATTAACAAAAAAACAGAGCAAACTAGAATGCTATTTGGCTCTAAACAGAGAGTACACAGTGGCAGAATACCTGACCACTGTGACTGACCCAAATTTAAGGAAAGCTTTGACTATGTACAGACTCAGTGAGCATAGCCTTGCACACTGCCCACAAAATGAGGTGGAAACTGAGCTGTACTTCCTAACCTCCTGCCAAATGTATAACCATATTAGAGACACATATTTCCCTCAGATTACACAGATCCACAAAGAATTCGAAAACAAAACCCAATTTTGATCAACTCCCTTATCTACAGGGTGAAAAACCATGGTGTGCCATCACAGCAGCAAGATTTGTGACCTGTTGCCACAAGAAAAGGGCAACCAGTGAAGAACAAACACCATTGTAAATACAACCCATATTTATGTTTATTTATTTTCCCATTTGTACTTTAACTATTTGCACATTGTTACAACACTGTATATACATAATATGACATTTGAAGTGTCTTTATTCTTTTGGAACTTCTGAGTGTAATGTTTACTGTTCATATTTATTGTTTATTTCACTTTTGTTTACTATCTACTTCACTTGCTTTGGCAATGTTAACATACGTTTCCCATGCCAATAAAGCCCTTAAATTGAATTGAATTGAATTGAATTGAATTGAGAGAGAGAGAGAGAGAGAGAGAGAGAGAGAGAGAGAGAGAGAGAGAGAGAGAGAGAGAGAGAGAGAAATGGTGGGATGGAAGAATGGAAAAAGAAAAGCTGAGAAACAGGAAGAGAGAGAGGGAAAGAAGGAAGGAAAAAGGGGGAGAAAGAAACAGAGAGAAGAGAGGGACATTGACTCAGTCTCTCTACCTGTATTATCTCTCTCTATCTCGGTGTCTTTCGGTCTATATCACTCCGCAACCCACCCCTTTTCTCTCGGACCCCCCATTTCCTTAGCCTCCGCTATCTCCTTCCTCTGTCGCTACTTATTTATTTCTCTCCTTCCCTCCTTCTCTTTTTATGCTTTATTATTTTCCTTCTAAATCACCATCCAACCTCATAAATATTCATATCTGTCTCCCCTACGGTGGTATGTGAGTCTGTTAAGCACAGCTCCGAAATTAATGGCCTCCCAGCTATGCAGTGTTCAGCCAGTGCTGTCACACACACACACACACACACACACACACACACACACACACACACACACACACACACACACACACACACACACACACACATCCTACGCCGTCATTTCGTCATTTGTACGACTGGTGAGGAGATGGATAGGGAAGGAGTTTAACTGGAGACATGCTGAGATCATGATCAACATAATATATTCAGGGTGCTTTCCTTGTATATTCTTGATTAATGTACTTGGTGGAGGAGTGTGTGATGTGTATGTGAATCTAGATATGTCTTTGTTTTGCATTGGAAGTGGGCTGATGGTGTGTGTGTACATGTGTATTCCTGCATGTGTTTGTGTCTTATGGGAGTGTGTTTTCCTCATAAGTTACATATACAAGCTACATATCCAGCATATCAAAAATGTGTATTTCCGTTTTGTGCAGTCAAGCCGGTTGTTGCATTCTGCAATCGCCGATACATTATCGATCATAAGAGGCCAGTGAGAGACTAGAGGCCGAGTCGGGAGACATCATCACCCAAATCAGCAATGACAGGTAGAACACCACATCTCCCAAATACACCCCAGTCACCTAGCGTTAGCATTAGCATGTTTACATCCTCTCTGCTTCCCACGTATGACATCAATTCTTAATCAACTTGATGCCGCTTTCACAGAACACATACAGCTTCCAAGTAACATGCATTCATAATAAATTAATTGGTACTCTTGCAGAAGTAGGAATCAAATTCTGTTGAGCTTCAATTGGCCTTACATTCTCCTGCAACATGTCTTGATAAACGTAGGAATTCATTTTCCCGTCGATGATAGCAAGCTGTCCAGGCCCTGAGGCAGCAAAGCAGCCCCAAACCATGATGCTCCCTCCACCATACTTTATAGTTGGGATGAGGTTTTGATGTTGGTGTGCTGTGCCTTTTTTTACCACACATAATGTTGTGTGTTCCTTCCAAACAACTCAACTTAAGTTTAATCTGTCCACAGAATATTTTGCCAGTAGCGCTGTGGAACATCCAGGTGCTCTTTTGCGAACTTCAGACGTGCAGCAATGTTTTTTTTTAACAGCAGTGGCTTCTTCCGTGGTGTCCTCCCATGAACACCATTCTTGTTTAGTGTTTTACGTATCGTAGACTCGTCAACAGAGATGTTAGCACGTTCCAGAGATTTCTGTAAGTCTTTAGCTGACACTCTAGGATTCTTCTTAACCTCATTGAGCATTCTGCGCTGTGCTCTTGCAGTCATCTTTGCAGGACGGCCACTCCAAGGGAGAGTAGCAACAGTGCTGACCTTTCTGCATTTATAGACAATTTGTCTTACCGTGGACTGATGAACATTAAGGCTTTTAGAGATACTTTTGTAACCCTTTCCAGCTTAATGCAAGTCAACAATTCTTAATCTTAGGTCTTCTGAGATCTCTTTTGTTCGAGGCATGGTTCACATCAGGCAATGCTTCTTGTGAATAGCAAACTCAAATCTTGTGAGGGTTTTTTATAGGGCAGGGCAGCTCTAACCAACATCTCCAATCTCGCCTCATTGATTTGACTCCGGGTTAGCTGACTCCTGACTCAAATTAGCATTTGGAGAAGTCATAAGCCTATGGGTAAACATACTTTTTCCAACATACACTGTGAATATAAGATGTATTCAATATAAACAAGAAAAATACAATCATTTGTGTGTTATTAGTTTAAGCACACTGGGGTTGTCTATTGTTGTGATGTAGATGAAGATCAGATCAAATTTTATGACCAGTTTATGCAGAAATCTAGGTATTCCAAAGGGTTCACATACTTTTTCTTGCCACTGTAGATAGAGAGAGAGAGAGAGTGAGAGAGAGAGAGAGAGAGAGGTAGAGAGAGAGAGAGAGAGAGAGAGAGAGGTAGAGAGAGAGAGAGAGAGAGAGAGAGAGAGAGAGAGAGAGACAGAGAGAGAGAGGTAGAGAGAGAGAGCGAGAGAGAGAGAGGTAGAGAGAGAGAGAGAGAGAGAGAGAGAGAGAGCAGAGAGAGAGAGGTAGAGAGAGAGAGAGAGAGTAGAGAGAGAGAGAGAGAGAGTAGAGAGAGAGAGAGAGAGAGAGAGAGGGAGAGAGAGAGAGAGAGAGAGAGAGAGAGAGAGAGAGAGAGAGAGAGAGAGAGAGAGAGAGAGAGAGAGAGGTAGAGAGAGAGAGAGAGAGAGAGAGAGAGAGAGAGAGAGAGAGTAGAGAGGGAGAGAGCGAGGAGAGAGAGAGAGAGAGAGAGAGAGGTAGAGAGAGAGAGAGAGAGAGAGACAGAGAGAGAGAGAGAGAGAGAAAGAGACAGAGAGGTAGAGAGGTAGAGAGAGAGAGAGAGAGAGAGAGAGAGAGGGGGTAGAGAGAGAGAGAGAGAGAGAGAGAGAGAGAGAGAGAGAGAGAGAGAGAGAGAGAGAGAGAGAGAGAGAGAGAGAGAGAGAGAGAAGAGAGAGAGTAGAGAGGTAGAGAGAGAGAGAGAGAGGGAGAGAGACAAAGAGAGAGGTAGAGAGAGAGAGAGAGAGAGAGAGAGAGAGAGAGAGAGAGAGAGAGAGAGAAGAGAGAGAGAGCGAGAGAGAGGTCGAAGGACACATGAATAAAATATTAACAACAATCATACAGTATCCCCCCTCACACACTCTTCTGCCATACTTGAGCTTTCATCACCAGGAGCCATGACCATTCAACATCGTAGGCCACTCCCGAGTGGCGCAGTGGTCTATGGCACCAGTGCTAGCTGTGCCACTAGAGATCCTGGTTCGAATCCAGGCTCTGTCGTAGCCGGCCGCGACCGGGTGACCCATGGGGCGGCGCACAATTGGCCCAGCGTCGTATGTAGCTCAGTTGGTAGAGCATGGCGTTTGCAACGCCAGGGTTGTGGGATTGATTCCCACGGGGGGCCAGTATGAAAAAATAATGTATGCACTCACTAACTGTAAGTCGCTCTGGATAAGAGCGTCTGCTAAATGACTAAAATGTAAATGTAATGCGAGGCAACCAGACAGATGTGAATTCCTTTCAGTGGCTCAAGGAACGAGGAGGAGCATTAGTGGAAGTTCTCTCACTCTCTCTCCAACCTCTCTCCATCTTGCTCCACGTTTCCTCCTACTTTCCCTCTCTCTCTCTCCCCATCTCTTCCCCCTTGTTATCCACTTACAGACATACACCCACTCTCAGAGAAAGCTGCCTCTTTCTCCCTGACCAGGGTGAGTGATACTAAAATGGATCCAAATGGAGAGAGAAACGTCTCTATACTCCCCTGTGTCTCACAATGTATTCTTCTCTGCTGCCTGTCCAACTGGAGTGGATGTTGTTATCTAAATGGTGCTGGGTCAACACTAAGCTAGACCTCTCCTTCTCCACCATTACCTTTCCCTCTCTATCGCTCCACACTGTGCATCGCACAAAGAACATACATACAGGGAAGTGAACTGCCCTAAAGAGCCACCCATGAACGTTCGTGTGTGTGTGTGAAAGATAGTGAGAACATGTGTGCACCCTATGTGCTGTTCCAGCTATCCTTCCAACGACCAAAACCCATCCTCTTCCTAAACCCCCCGGGAAGTAATACAATCACGGGATTGGCTGGTAAATCCTCACAGCCAATCAAAACCCTCACACACTCTTATGCCATACTTGAGCTTTCATCACCAGGAGCCATGACCATTCAACATCGTAGGCCATTACCCGCTGCTGAATCGCTAAATCCAACATTGAGTGTTGACCATTAAAACCTAAATGACCATTCAATTGAACACCGATCATTAGGGTGATTGAACACTGAGGTGAGCGTTAAGCCATGATGCTAACAGTGTCGACTAGTGAGAAGTAATGGTCATTAGATTGGAAGGGCCCATATAGGCCTGCAATATGGGGGCCTCTGTCGATACACACAGACACTACTGTAAATCGACCTGAAAACTAGGAGAGTGGGACTATTAGAGAAAAGTCCAGTTTGTGTAACAGGGTTAAAGAGCATATACTGTGGGGACAGTGTAGTCAATATGGCTGCCATAGTTAAAGAGATATACATGTAGCTCTGGTAGGCTGTCAAGGAGTGAGGGAGAGAGCTGTGTGAGGTGAGGTTAACATTCATACCCCTGCCCTCTCACTCACCTCCTCTTATAGCTTAACGTCTATCTACATTTCAACATATCACTTGCATTAGCTTCAGCGAGGAAAAAACCAGACTCTACCCATAAAGCCTACACACCAGCCACCATACATCCATATTATAGATACGATATTGTTAAAGTGAAAGGGGATCACAGTCCCATAGAAAGCTGCCCTACCCTCCGTTTCTCTGATCCCGTCTAAAAGCACAGCCCTCTGACAGTGCAGTGAGTTGGGTGTAAGCGTTGTGTCAGCCCCTTGCTGTGAACCACCACCAGCACCTTAAAGAGACAGTCCTCTGGGAGCTAAGAGGATTGTCTGGATAAAGCCCCACTTTTGCTCTGAACCTACCCAGGGAGGAGTCACCTGGAGCGGGGAGGGGGAGGAGGGGTCTCAGTGGGGGAAGTGGAGTGTAGTAATATGTTCCTAATAAAGGTTTAATCCTGATATAGACTCCTGAGGATGGAGCACACTGCTAGGTAGTGTTGGCTGACTGAACAATTGAATGATCACTTTAGGCTAGTATTAGAGCAGTCGACTGAGGCTCATGCAGGTAAGATCTACATTGAGATTTCTACATTTTATTGAAGTAAAACAATACATTGCTTTGTTATTGGACAAATGATATGGCTGTTAGGCTTTAAAACATTTTAATCAATGTTTTGGAATGCTCTGATCACAGTTGCCTCTTTAAGATAAAATCTAATTATTAAATTAGCAACCTCTTTTAAATTTGAAAGGGTTATCAAATGATGATCCACCTCAGACACAGGAAATTAACGTGAGGAAATTAGCTTAACATAGAAACGCCGACGGTGACTAAAATACACCTCACCTCGCTGTTGTCCCCTAACATATTCTCTCACAAGCTGCAGTTATTTGTCGCTGTTGTCAAGAGTTTTTCTTATTTTTGAGATGCGTGAATCAGGAAAACAGAGGAAGGGAAGGAGGGAGGGAGGGACTGTCATAATGATTGAGAGAGAGGTAAACATATGTCAGGCACTACGTTCGCGGCTGTGCGCTCTCGACTGTCACATACGAGTCTGTGCGTGTGTTGCTGTGTGCACTGTTTACACTGGATAACTTCACTGTCTTTTGTGTGTATCAACCTGTGTGTGTGCCTTTCAGTGTACGCAACCATGTGTTTCTACATAAGCACTGCATGAGGTTCCACCCCTAATCACTACAACATGGAAGTGTGAGTGAGGCTTGGACCACATCGGTGTCTTGTGCTAATCCATACCCCTCTCCAGACGTGCCCCCTGTGCTCCTGCAGATTGCTGTTCAACCCGGTCAAGCAGGTCAAGCAGAGGCAGGTATCCTGCCATCTCCATAGGAGCACCCAGATGCCCTTCCTTCCCTCCAGTCACCCTTCGTAGAACCCAGCACCCTCCACTGCACCAGGAAGTGACTCAACGCCCGACTGCCTTCTGGGATCACGACGACTGCTCAGACACCAGGCTCGCTGCACCTCTGAATGGTGATATTCTACACTAGCTGGCTGTTGGCAAGCTAGACCAAAACACCTACTGTAACCATCTAACCACACACCAGGGTTGGCATCTCATCAGCGACTAGGTGTGACCTCAAATCAGTGTGGAAGAAAACACAGTCATGAGTGTGAATGATGCTGTTTAAGGAAAAAATTTAGGAAAGGAGAAAGAGAGAGAGAGAGAGAGGAAAGAGAGACCAAGAGAGAGAGAGAGAGGAAAGAGAGAGAGAGAGAGAGAGAGAGAGAGAGAGAGAGAGAGAGAGAGAGAGAGAGAGAGAGAGAGAGAGAGAGAGAGAGAGAGAGAGAGAGGAGAAGAGAGAGAGAGAGAGAGAGAGAGAGAGAGAGAGAGGGGGAAAGAGAGAGTGAGACAGAGAGAGAGAGAGAGTGTGAGCGAGAAAAAGAGAGAGAGGGGAAAGAGAGAGCGAGAGGAAAGAGAGAGAGAGAGAGAGAGAGAGAGAGAGAGAGAGAGAGAGAGAGAGAGAGAGAGAGAGAGAGAGAGAGAGAGAGAGAGAGAGAATGTGAGAGAGAGAGAGAGTGGAAAGAGAGAGCAAGACAGAGAGAGAGAGAGGGGAAAGAGAGAGCGAGAGAGAGAGAGAGACTGTGAGCGAGAAAGAGAGAGTGAGTGTGTGAGAGAGAGAGAATGTGAGAGAGAGAGAGCGAGAGAGAGAGAGAGAGAGAGAGGAAAGAGAGAGAGAGAGAGAGGAAAGAGAGAGCGAGAGAGAGAGCGAGAGAGAGAGAGAGAGAGAGAGAGAACTTTTGTGCGTGTATTGTTTACTGTTCATTATTTATGGTTTATTTCACTTTTGTTTATTATCTATTTCACTTGCTTTGGCAATGTAAACATATGTTTCCCATGCCAAATATATTGATATACCTATATATTTCCGTCCTATACATACCCAACGCATGTTAACAAGGTTAAATGTATGTATTTTACCAATTTGGACAAATGTACCCATCAAATGTATGCCACTTAATTTGATTACATAAAGTCCCTCCTTTCTCGTATAGCTATTCACGACAGACGACAGAAAAATCCTGTAAATTAAGCTCAGACATCAATCTGTACCGCACTAGTCTAATAATGTAGCTTTCAGCACAGCACGATTCCATCTCCCTTCCTTCCTTCCTCCCAAAGCCATTGGTTCTATCTGTCAGCCATGCTACGCTAACGTTACCTACTGTTGCCATCACTCAGCCTGGGGTTCCCACTCTCTGTCTGTTTGTTAGGTAAAGCTCATAAACCCTCCCTGTGTTATTGTACATCAGACAATGGAGAGATGAGTTGAAGGGGGAAATCCATTAACTTCATATACAGGCAACGTATGAATGAATAGACAATCTAGCGGCTGAATAGGCTGGATGATTGTGTTATAATGGCCAAGATGGAGTCTTTGTGTTCTGGAACATGAATATGAGGCTCTATTGAGAAGAGGAGAATATCCCTCAGGTGTCTGCGATGTGCCGGGGGAGATTGCTATGTCATGTTTATTTCAGAGGTTCTGACATTGTGATCTTTATTTCCCTTTCTATCTCTTTTTCCCCCCTCCCTGTCTGTCTTTCTCTCCCCCTTTCGCTCTCCTCCTTCTCTCTCTCATCTCCCTCTTATTGTTTTAGTCCCAGTAGACTGTTGTACAGCTCCCCAACAGGAGGTTAGTCTCAGGGGAGGTGTTTCTCTCCGCCAAAAGGACAGCCCACTCCATGTTTCCCCCTCTCTCCCTCTCCCCCTCTCTCCCTCTCCCCCTCTCTCCCTCTCCCCTTCTCCCCTCTCTCCCCCTCTCCCCCTCTCCCCTCTCTCTCCCCTCTCTCCCTCTCCCCCTCTCTCCCTTTCTCGCTAGCTCATTTTAATGACACAGCGGTAGTCGGTTTATATACCCTCCCATTATCGCTGCATATTTATCCCCATACTTGCTGTAGCTATGAGCTAACCATACTACTTTATCTCCATACAGTCAATGGGACCCTAGTTCTGAACTGCAGATGATTCTCTGTACAAACTGTAGGGGATTCAATCATAACGTAATAAAAGAGGATAAAACGCTCATGACTACAGAAACCTTTTAATCACATTAAACCCTAGTGAATGTGTGTTTATGTTGCCTTTGATACTAGACACCAAAAAACACTGCCCTAATGAACTGAAATAGCAAGCCTATTCTGCCGGACAGGCTTCGACTCCGAGTCGACAATAACAACTACAGCGATGCATTAGTGACCACAAACCCATCTATTATGAATAGCCTGCATATGTTTGTGTTGCCACTCAACTCCATCCCGCCTGATATATCCTATAGATCATTAAAAGACGTCCACCTCAACGATCTCTTAGATGATGGAAGACGGCATAGACAGCATTACCCTATTGACTCCTTTCTGTCTGTTCTGGTTCTGGATGTATATACATGCTCTTGACAGCCTTCTACTATGCTGTGGGTTGCCTGGAGATAAAACTCGACCTGGGGTACATCAAAGCAACTTAAATCTTTCTGATCACATACTCCGACTTCTTATCCCCTTCATCTGGCCACCTGACCCTTGACCTTTCTGCTCAGCATGCCATCTGATGTGTCCACTCCCATCACGCCCCTTATCTCTCTCCTGGTGGGGACCTTCTTCGGCCTCATCAGTCACCGGGCCAGTCAATCTGTGCCCCGTGTCGCTCCCCATCTCAGTCAGTGGGCCCCGGTCGCCCCCACACGCCCCGCATGCAGACCAACTAACGGAAGTCTGACATTTTTTATTTGTACTTTCTCTCAACTTCTTTATGTTTTCAGCTCCCTTGATAGGCCACAGCAGTCTCCTCCCACTTATAGCCCATCAAGATCCTCTCTTTCAACGCACTATTCTTCCAATAGTCTATCCTTCCTGTGGAGAGGATTTCTCTCTCTCTCCCCCTCTGCTCTTATTCCAATAGTCTGTCATTACAGGGGAGAGGTGTTCGCCTCTCTATTTTTTTTCTCTCACACTCTCTCTCTCTCTCTCTCTCTCTCTCTCTCTCTCTCTCTCTCTCTCTCTCTCTCTCTCTCTCTCTCTCTCTCTCTCTCTCTCTCTCTCTCTCTCTCTCTCTCTCTCTCTCTCTCTCTCTCTCTCTCTGTTCCAACAGTATGTCCTTCCTCCCTCTTTCTTCATTCTGTCTGTCATCGCTCAGCCTCTTGCTCCCCTCTCTGTCACTTTAACTGGGTGCTCATCTGTCTCAATTGTGGCCTCCCTCGTCTGTGGCATCCTTCCTCTGCAATGATGCAGGGGAAGGCTGGGCTTTAGAGAGAGGGAGGGAGAGAGAGTAACAGAGCGAGAGAGGGATGGAGAGGAATAGAGGAGGAGATGACGAACCAGACTACAAGCTCTGTGAGAATCTTTGCCATTTGTTTCCGAGTGGGTTTAATCAGCCGTACATTGGCAATCAACAATCGTTAGAGGGCTTTTTCCACCACTCTGCCACAGTTGCTGCCGCTGGCCCACCCACCTCGAGGAGCACTCAAGGTTATTACTACATACACACACACACACACACACACACACACACACACACACACACACACACACACACACACACACACACACACACACACACACACAATTACCTAGAAGTACACTATGGTAACATGCCAACCTAATAAGTTTAAACATGGCTTGGTGGTATTTGCTCTTAGTGGGTTTAGGGCCAGAAAATATTATGGCCTGTGTGTGTGTGTGTGTGTGTGTGTGTGTGTGTGCATGAATACATGTGTGGGCGTGCATTCTATCCTAATGAGAGTGGACAGGTGAAGAGTGTGTGTGTGGTTTGGTTTTACAGTCGTGGTCAAAAGTTTTGAGAATGAAACAAATATACATTTTCACAAAGTCTGCTGCCTCTGTTTTTATGATTGTCACGTTCGTTGTATAAAGAATTGGACCAAGGTGCAGCGTGGTATGCGTACATAGTCGTTTATTATATAAACACAGACAAAATAACAAAATCCAACAGAACGTGAAGTTCTAAAGGCTAACAGCAACAAGCCTACACTGAAACAGAAACAAGATCCCACAACTAAAGGTAGGCAAAATGACTGCCTAAGTATGATCCCCAATCAGAGACAACGATCGACAGCTGCCTCTGATTGGGAACCACACCCGGCCAACATAGAAATACACATTCTAGATAATCACATAGATATTCACACCCTGACCAAACCAATTAGAGATCTCTATGTCAGGGCGTGACAATGATGGCAATTTGCATATACTTCAGAATGTATGAAGAGTGATCAGATGAATTGCAATTAATTGCAAAGTCCCTCTTTGCCATGAAAATGAACTTAATCCCTAAAAAACATTTCCACTGCATTTCAGCCCTGCCACAAAAGGACCAGCTGCCATCATGTCAGTGATTCTCTCGTTAACACAGGTGAGAGTGTTGACGAGGACAAGGCTGGAGATCACTCTGTCATGCTGATTGAGTTAGAATAACAGACTGGAAGCTTTAAAAGGAGGGTGGTGCTTGAAACCATTGTTCTTCCTCTGTTAACCATGGTTACCTGCAAGGAAACACGTGCCGTCATCATTGCTTTGCATAAAAACGGCTTCACAGGCAAGGATATTGCTGCTAGTAAGATTGCACCTAAATCAACCATTTATCGGATCATCAAGAACTTCAAGGAGAGAGGTTCAATTGTTGTGAAGAAGGCTTCAGGGCGCCCAAGAAAGTCCAGCAAGCGCCAGGACTGTCTCCTAAAGTTGATTCAGCTGCGGGATCGGGGCACCACCAGTGCAGAGCTTGCTCAGGAATGTCAGCAGGCAGGTGTGAGTGCATCTGCACGCACAATGAGGCGAAGACTTTTGGAGGATGGCCTGGTGACAAGAAGGGCAGCGAGGAAGCCACTTCTCTCCAGGAAAAACATAATGGACAGACTGATATTCTGCAAAAGGTACAGGGATTGGACTGCTGAGGACTGGAGTAAAGTCATTTTCTCTGATGAATCCCCTTTCCGATTGTTTGGGCCATCTGGAAAAAGCTTGTCCGGAGAAGACAAGGTGAGCGCTACCATCAGTCCTGTGTCATGCCAACAGTAAAGCATCCTGAGACCATTCATGTGTGGGGTTGCTTCTCAGCCAAGGGCTCACTCACAATTTTTCCTAAGAACACAGCCATGAATAAAGAATGGTACCAACACATCCTCCGAGAGCAACTTCTCCCAACCATCCAAGAACAGTTTGGTGACAAACAATGCCTTTTCCAGCATGATGGAGCACCTTGTCATAAGGCAAAAGTGATAACTAAGTGGCTCGGGGAACAAAACATCAACATTTTGGGTCCATGGCCAGGAAACTCCCCAGACCTTAATCCCATTGAGAACTTGTGGTCAAACCTCAAGAGGCGGGTGGACAAACAAAATCCACAAATTCTGACAAATTCCAAGCATTGATTATGCAAGAATGGGCTGCCATCAGTCAGGATGTGGCCCAGAAGTTAATTGACAGCATGCCAGGGTGGATTGCAGAGGTCTTGAAAAAGAAGGGTCAACACTGCAAATATTAACTCTTTGCATGAACTTAATGTAATTGTCAATAAAAGCCTTTGACACTTATGGAATGCTTGTAATTATACAATTTTAGGCTTAGGGGTTTGGTTTAGGGTTAAAATTAGTGTTAGAATTAAATTTAGGGTTAGAGGTTTAGGGTTAGGTTTAGTTTTAGGGTTAGGGGATTGGGGCTAAGGTTAAGGTTGGGTTAGGTTAAGTTTAGGGGTTAGGGAAAATAGGATTTTGAATGGGAATAAACGTTTTAGTCCCCACAAGGATAGTATAACGAACATGTGTGTGTGTTAACGAGTGTGTACAAGCGACAGCATGGTTGTGACTGTATATGACAGAGGGTCCTCTCCTCGCTCGGCTTGCCACCAGGAAAAGGAAAGAAGCGGCGACGTCTCCAACATTCGCCCGTAGGACTACAAACAAATTGAGCTAAAGGTCAATCATTCCCTCCGCACAGCTTTAATTAACTGATCATTTGTAATGCCGGAGGACAAGAGGCTAGGAAAATATCACACCTTATTATAGCCTGGCAGGTCCCATGTTATGTTACTATGAAAATAGCAGACATTACCATAGCCTGGATGGTCCCATGTTATGTTAGTAGGAAAATATCATACATTACCATAGCCTGGATGGTCCCATGTTATGGTAATTGGAAGCCATCCTATATGGTTAAATGGATGTAGATAATCAACTATATGAGCAGAACAGCTGAATACGTTTCAATTTTGAGTGCAGTCCTTCACTGAACACTGTCCTCTGTATATAATCCATGGAAAATACTGAACGCTTTGTTATTGAATGACTTTCATCACAAATACTGAACAGCTAAGCTATAACAGTGTACTCAGATTCTCTTCACAGACACAGTCATCAGCCAGACTGAAAGGACACATGCACACTGCAGTCCTCCATCCATCCCTTCTTCCTCTGAGCAGACTCAGCATCTCACCTAATCAGGTTGAATTGGAGAGAGCGAGAGCGAGAGCGAGAGCGAGAGCGAGAGCGAGAGCGAGAGCGAGAGCGAGAGCGAGAGCGAGAGCGAGAGAGAGAGAGAGAGAGAGCGAGAGAGAGAGCGAGAGAGAGAGAGACATGAGTAGAGAGAGAGAGAGATGAATAGAGAGTGACATGGGTAGAGAGAGAGAGAGAGAGATGAATAGAGAGAGAGAGATGAGTAGAGCGAGAGAGATGAATAGAGAGAGAGCTGAATGGAGAGAGAGATGAATAGAGATACATGAGTGGAGAGAGAGAGAGAGAGAGAGAGAGAGAGAGACAGACAGAGAGAGATGAATAGAGCGAAAGAGGCCTAAATATCAGCGCCACAAGTAACTTCGACAAAGCTTTGAACGATCTGAGTGACAAGGCAAGAAGGGCCTTTACGCCATCAAAAGGAACATCAAATTTGACATCTGGCTAAAAATAGCCCTTCATGGTTGTGAGGTCAGGGGTCCGCTCACCAACCAAGAATTCACAAAATGGAACAAACACCAATTTGAATCTCTGCATGCAGAATTCTGCAAGAATTCAGTGTACAACGTAAAACACCAAATAATGCATGCAGAGCATAATTAGGCCGATACCCGCTAATTACCAAAATCCAGAAAAGTTCAGTTAAATTCTACTACCTAAAAGGAAGCGATTCCCAAACCTTCCATAACAAAGCCATCACCTACAGAGAGATTAACCTAGAGAAGAGTCCCCTAAGCAATCTGGTCCTGGGGCTCTGTTCACAAACACAAACACACCCCACAGAGCCCCAGGACAGCAACACAATTAGACCCAACCAAATCATGTGAAAACAAAAACATAATTACTTGACACATTGGAAAGAATAAAAAAAAAAAACTGAGCAAACTAGAATGCTATTTGGCCCTAAACAGAGAGTACACAGTGGCAGAATACCTGACCACTGTGACTGACCCCATATTAAGGAAAGCTTTGACTATGTACTGATTCAGTGAGCATAGCCTTGCTATTGAGAGAGGCCGCCTTAGGCAGACCTGGCTCTCGAGAGAAGATAGGCTATGTGCTACACTTCCTAACCTCCTGCCAAATGTAATGACCATATTAGATACACATATTTACCTCAGATTACACAGACCCACAAAGAATTCGAAAACAAATCCATTTTTGATAAACTCCTATATCTATTGGTGAAATACCACAGTGTGCCATCACAGCAGCAAGATTTGTGACCTGCTGCCACAAGAAAAGGGCAACCAGTGAAGAACAAACACCATTGTAAATACAACCCATATTTATTGTCAGGTTCGTCTAAGGAGGGAGAGGACCAAGGCGCAGCGTTGAAGGCAAACATATTCTTTATTTAGCGATAGTGAATACTAACAAAACAATAAACGATAACGTGATGTCCATGGTCTAACACAAAACCACACTGGAACAAAAACCCACAAACACAAAGGGAAAGACACAGTTTAAATATGGCTCCCAATCAGAGACAACCAGCCCCAGCTGACACTCGTTGCCTCTGATTGGGAGTCACTCAGGCCAACATAGAAATACAAACATAGAACTACACACCCTGGCTCAACATAACAGTGTCCCCAGAGCCAGGGCGTGACAGTACCCCCCCCTAAAGGCGCGGACTCCGACCGCGCCAACTAAATACCACAGGGGAGGGACCGGGTGGGCACTCCGCCTTGGCGGCGGATCCGGCTCCGGACATGACCCCCACTCCTTCTCTACACCCCCAAAGTACCCCTGGTCCGGTCTGGCCCTGCTGACCGGAGCTGGACTGCACACTGGTGGAGCGGATAGCTTCAGCTCCGTAGTGGAGCAGTTGACCGGGACCTTACCAGGCACCGGTGACCCACGCACGGGTTGTGCTGGACTGACGACGCGCACCCCTGGCTTAGTGCGTGGAGGAGGAACGGGCCTTACCAGGCTGACGACGCGCACCCCTGGCTTGGTGCATGGAGGAGGAACGGGCCTTACCAGGCTGACGACGCACACCGTAGGTTTGGTGCGTGGAGCAGGGACAGGCCGGACTGGGCTGACGAAGCACACCACTGGCTTGGTGCGTGGAGGAGGAACGGGCCTTACCAGGCTGACGACGCACACCGTAGGCTTGGTGCGTGGAGGAGGAACGGGCCTTACCAGGCTGACGACGCACACCGTAGGCTTGGTGCGTGGAGCAGGGACAGGCCGGACTGGGCTGACGAAGCACACCACTGACTTGGTGCGGGGAGCAGGAACGGGCCGAGCCGGGCTGACGAAGCGCACCACTGACTTGGTGCGGGGAGCAGGAACAGGCCGAGCCGGGCTGACGAGCGCACCACTGACTTGGTGCGGGGAGCAGGAACAGACCGGACCGTACTGGGGACACACACCACTGGCCCTACACCGGGATCTGGAACGGGCCGGACCGGACTGGTAACACACCCCAGTACCTCTCGCCGTGCCTCTCCACCTTCCATCCCCTCTTCGACCAGTGGCCCCCGTAACCTGGCGGCCTCCTCTGCCAACCCGCTGGACCGCTCTATCGCGGCCTCCTGCTGCCCCGACGTCGTGAGCCCCCCTAAAAATTTTCTGGGGTCTCTCCTCCCCGTGGGCCAGGCCTCTATCGTTCTCGCCCAACTCTCGCTCTTCTGCCCCCAATTCCAGCCATTCTGCTCTTCATTAGGCTTGAACCAGTCGAGACTCCTCCTCCACTGTTCCCAAGTCCATCCACTCTGCTCTTTACAAGGCTGGACCCAGTCGAGGTTGCCACGGAGATCTGCAAGCGATTCCCCTGGCGATGGCTCCTGGACACGCTGCTTGGTCCAGTTTTGGTGGGTTTTTCTGTCACGTTCGTCTAAGGAGGGAGAGGACCAAGGCGCAGCGTTGAAGGCAAACATATTCTTTATTTAGCGATAGTGAATACTAACAAAACGATAACGTGATGTCCATGGTCTAACACAAAACCACACTGGAACAAAAACCCACAAACACAAAGGGAAAGACACAGTTTAAATATGGCTCCCAATCAGAGACAACCAGCCCCAGCTGACACTCGTTGCCTCTGATTGGGAGTCACTCAGGCCAACATAGAAATACAAACATAGAACTACACACCCTGGCTCAACATAACAGTGTCCCCAGAGCCAGGGCGTGACATTTATGTTTATTGATTTTCCCTTTTGTACTTTAACTATTTGCATATCGTTACAACACAGTATATATAGCCATAATATGACATTTGAAATGTCTCTATTCCTTTGAAACGTTTGTGAGTGTAATGTTAATTTTTTATTGTTTATTTCACTTTTGTTTATTAGCTATTTCACTTGCTTTGGCAATGTTTCCCATGCCAATAAAGCCCTTTGAATTGAATTGAGAAAGAGAGAGAGAGAGAGAGAGAGAGAGAGAGAGAGAGAGAGAGAGAGAGAGAGAGAGAGAGAGAGAGAGAGAGAGAGAGAGAGAGAGAGAGAGAGAGAGAGAGAGAGAGAGAGAGAGAGAGAGAGAGAGAGAGAGAGAGAGAGAGAGAGAGAGAGAGATGAATTGAGGGAGAGAGAGACAGAGAGAGAGAGAGAGAGAGAGAGAGAGAGAGCGAGAGAGAGAGATGAATAGAGCGAGAGAGAGAGAGAGAGAGAGAGAGAGAGAGAGAGAGAGAGAGAGAGAGAGAGAGAGAGAGAGAGAGAGCGAGGGAGAGAGATGAATAGAGAGAGAGAGAGAGAGAGAGAGAGAGAGAGATAGAGACATGGGTAGATGAAGGTATAGGAAAAAATAGAAAGAAAAAAGTTCCCAATACTGAGCGGGAGGATGAGAAGAGGAGAGGTGAGGAGAGAGGAGTGATGCGGGGTAGAGGAAGAAAGGAAGATGAGGGAGCTGAAAAGAGAGGGACCACAGAGCCACAGAGGGAAGGAGGAAGGCTGAGTTTAGGAGGAGTATTTTACACAGCAGTCTCACAGTGTGATTTATATAACAGCCCTGTTAATCTGCAGGTATTAAATTACCATTAACACCTTCATGATAATGGGGATCCACCGCTGTAAGCCTAAGTATGGCTCAACCCATGTTGTGGCTCTACGGCTAAGACTGACAATACAGTGTCAGATCCAGGTAAAACACCACATATTATACAAAGTCGGTGTTGTTTACATGTCATAATTTCAGTAATACTAGTTATTTGTGAGAATCTTATGAGCTACTGTATGTAAGATACCGTTCAAAATCTAAACAGAACATTTTGAGTCATCAGGGGTCAAATCATTAGTCCAAACAGTGATATTTTGCAATGAAAACTAGAGTTTCTATTGGACAAATTCAGGTAGGTCCTTCCACGTTTCGTTCCGTTGGCTTCCGTTTGGTTATGTTTAGTTCCTAGTGAATACACCCCAGATGTGGTGACCAAGAGGCAAACTGGTCAAAATGTTCCAGTTCCAAACAACTTTATATTTCTCGTAAGTTTATTGGAAGCTATACGGCCCCTCAGTCCATCCAGGAGACATTGTTGGCCTTTGCCAGTGGGCTGGGCGATGTGTCTATTGAGCCCGATAAAGACTTCATGGCGTGTTGTGTTCTTTCTAAACGTGCAAGCACTGTTGAGCTCCGTACTGGGAGTACAATAAAATCACCCTGATCAAAGGCCAGTTTTCCCTTTTCCCCATAATGATAAAGCTCAGGATTTGAGAACCTAAGATGATCCTCAATCTGTGCCTAAGAGCATCTTTACCTCAGAGTGTGCCTGGCACTCCTGCCCGATGCCTTTAACATTCCTTTACACTGGGATGTAGGGACATCCCTGGGGAACCAATTAGGACTGTCCACTGTGTCTGTGACAGCTGTTGCTGCTGAACCAACCACCCTGCTACCACTAAATTCACAGCTCTTTAACATGGAGACAGAGGGAGAGAGGGAGAGAGAGAGAGAGAGAGAGAGAGAGAGAGAGAGAGAGAGAGAGAGAGAGAGAGAGAGGGGGGATAGGGAGAGAGAGAGAGAGAGAGAGAGAGAGAGAGAGAGAGAATGAGGGTGAGGGAGGAGGGAGGAGGAGGGGGAGATGAGTGATGGATAGAGAGGAAGGGAGAATGAGAGAGAGGGATAGAGAGGGAGGAGGGAAGAGGGAGATCAATAAAGAAATCAACCAGGCTGAGGAGAATCAGGTGTGGAAAGAAAAGCTGTGGTATTGTGGATCTTTGATCTCATTATAGAACATTGCGGAATAGGAATTTGACAGTGCACACTTGATTCCAAAATGAGGGGTAAGTGTGGAAATAATAGCCCAGAGTACACTTCATCAAAGTGCACAAGGTGCATGTTTGTGGCCTTCTTCTGTGCGATTCTGTTTCTCTCTCTATTTCTCTCTCTATTTCTCTCTCTGTTTCTCTCTCTGTTTCTCTCTCTATTTCTCTCTCTCTGTTTCTCTCTGTTTCTCTCTCTGTTTCTCTCTGTTTCTCTCTCTGTTTTCTCTCTGTTTCTCTCTGTTTCTCTCTCTATTTCTCTCTCTGTTTCTCTCTCTGTTTCTCTCTGTTTCTCTCTGTTTCTCTCTCTGTTTCTCTCTCTATTTCTCTCTCTGTTTCTCTCTCTGTTTCTCTCTCTGTTTCTCTCTCTATTTCTATCTCTGTTTCTGTTTGTTTCTCTCCGTTTCTCTCTCTGTTTCTCTCTCTATTTCTCTCTCTGTTTCTCTCTATTTCTCTCTGTTTCTCTCTCTGTTTCTCTCTGTTTCTCTCTCTGTTTCTCTCTGTTTCTCTCTCTGTTTATCTCTCTATTTCTCTCTCTGTTTCTCTCTCTGTTTCTCTCTGTTTCTCTCTCTGTTTCTCTCTCTCTCTATTTCTCTCTCTCTATTTCTCTCTATGTCTCTCTCTATTTCTCTCTCTCTTTTTCTCTCTTGCTCTCCCTTTGCACATCAAAATAATAGAACAGAGGACTCATCCTCCACACACACAAAAGAGAAAGAGTGCAAGCGAGGGAGTGAAAGAAAGAAAGAGGGAGAGAGAGAGAAAGAAAGAGAGAAAGGGTTTTTTACATAACACAGGCAGGCTGGCACTGCAAGTCTGAGAAAGTTTTAATTGGAAGAGCCAGAGCCTTACTCCTGATACAGATAGCCCTGGGTAGGTGCAGAAAAAAACAGATCCCTCTTTCCTACTCTTCTCCTCTTCCTCTCGTCTTCCTCTCATCTTCACTACTTCCCCCCTTCTATCTATCCTCTTCACTGTCATGATTTTCTGTCCTCTCTCTCTGTCTCCTCCCTTCTTCCCCTCTGCAGCCTTGATAGACACCACTTCATTCAGCTCCACTTCCTCTGTTTCTGTCTGTTAGATCATCGCCTGACTGAACCCACTGATTTATGTAGAAAAGAAGAGGTGGAAATAACATGGTGTTTCCTCGGTCTTGATTGGGTTTTGCTAATTAAGAGTTGTGACCCCATAGGGAAAAGTCTTTGATTAGTTGAATCATTATTTTTTTCTTTTGGCACAATGATGTCAGTTGTCTTCTGTGTCTGTAGAAAATCTATAGAGACAGATGACAATACAGGAGTTTTGTGTGTATTGGGTATATGTTGTGAAATTGTTAGATATTACTTGTTAGATATTACTGCACTCTCGGAGCTAGAAGCACAAGCATTTCGCTACACCCGCTATAACATCTGCTAAACACGTGTATGTGACAAATACAATTTGATTTGATTTGATTTGACTATACAACCTAAGTATAGTTACAGGTCGTATTCATTACTTTACACCATAGCAACATACACTACATGACCAAAAGTATGTGGACACCTGCATGTCGAACATCTCATTCCAAAATCATGGGCATTAATATGGAGTTGGTCCTTTGCTGCTATACAGCCTCCACTCTTCTGGGAAGGCTTTCCACTAGATGTTGGAACATTGCTGCAGGGACTTGCTTCCATTCAGCCACAAGAGCATTACTGAGGTCGGGCACTGATGTTGGGCGATTAGGCCTGGCTCGCAGTCGCCGTTCCAATTCATCCAAAGGTGTTAGATGGGGTTGAGGTCAGGGCTCTGTGAAGGCCAGTGAAGTTCTTCCACTAATTTGAAGGGGTGTCCACATACTTTTGTATTTAAAGTGTATTTCGCAACGTAGACAAAAATGAGCATATACTACTGAACAAGTAGTCCCTCCCTGTTTCAGTCTGTTTTCTTCCATTTCTTGCTAATAACTACAGTATTTATCACCTGCAGTGCCTTTGGAAAGTATTCAGACCCCTTGACTTTTTCCACATTTTGTTAGGTTACAGTCTTATTCTAAAATTGATTAAACTGCTTTTTTCCCCTCATCAGCTTAAACACAATACCCCATAATGACAAAGCAAAAACAGGTTTTTAGACATTTTTGCTCATTTATAATAGAAAAACAACTGAAAGATGACATTTACATAAGTATTCAGACCCTTTACTCAGTACTTTGTTGAAGCACCTTTTGCAGCGATTACAGCCTCAAGTCTTCTTGGGTATGATGCTACAAGCTTGGCACACCTGTATTTGGGGAGTTTCTCCCATTCTTCTCTGCAGATTCTCTCATTCTTCTCTGCAAATCCTCTCAAGCTCTGTCAGGTTGGGTGGGGAGTGTTGATGCACAGCTATTTTCAGGTGTCTCCAGAGATGTTAGATCGGGTTCAAGTGGGCCACTCAAGGACATTCAGAGACTTGTCCCGAAGCCACTCCTGCGTTGTCTTGGCTGTGTGCTTAGGGTCGTTGTCCTGTTGGAAGGTGAACCTTCGCCCCAGTCTGAGGTCCTGAGTGCTCTGGAGCAGGTTTTCATCAAGGATCTTTTCTGGGCTTTGCTCCATTCATCTTTGCCTCAATCCTGACTAGTCTCCCAGTCCCTGCCGCTGAAAAACATCCCCACAGCATGATGCTTCCACCACCATGCTTCACCGTTGGGATGGTGCCAGGTTTCCTCCAGAAGTGACGCTTGGCATTCAGGCCAATGAGTTTAATCTTGGTTTCATCAGACCAGAGAATCTTGTTTCTCATGGTCTGAGAGTCTTTAGGTGCCTTTTGGTAAACTCCAAGCGCGCTGTCATGTGCATTTTACTGAGGAGTGGCTTCCGTCTGGCCACTCTACCATAAAGGCCTGATTGGTGGAGTGCTGCAGAGATGGTTGTCCTTCTCCACAGAGGAACTCTAGAGCTCTTTCAGAGTGACCATCGTGTTCTTGGTCACCTCCCTGACCAAGGCCCTTCTCCCCCAATTGCTCATTTTGGACAGGCGGCCAGCTCTAGGAAGAGTCTTGGTGGTTCCAAACTTCTTCCATTTAAGAATGATGGAGGCCACTGTGTTCTTGGGCACCTTCAATGCTGCAGAAATGTTTTGGTACCCTTCCCCAGATATGTTTCTCGACACAATCCTGTCTCGGAGCTCTACGGACAATTCCTTCGACCTCATGGCTTGGTTTTTGCTCTGACATGTACTGTCAACTGTGGGACCTTATATAGACAGGTGTGTGCCTTTCCAAATGATGTCCAATCAATTGAATTTACCACAGGTGGACTCAAATCAAGTTGTAGAAACACCTCAAGAATGATCAATGGAAACAGGATGCACCTGAGCTCAATTTCGAGTCTCATAGCAAAGGGTCTGAATACTTATGTAAATAAGGTATTTCTCTTTTTAATTTATTTGTATTTGCAAAAATTTCTAAAACCTGTTTTCGCTTTGTCATTATGGGGTATTGTGTGTAGATTGCTGAGGATTTTTATTTATTTAATACATTTTAGATTAAGGCTGTAACGTAACAAAATGTGCAAAAAGTCAAGGGGTCTGAATACTTACTGAATGCACTGTAGCTTCAGGCATCTGGTCGGATGGTTATTTTCTGGACAACCTGGCAAACAGGGGTCCTTCAAAGGTGTCTTTGTTTGGCAACCATGTCGCCATGGTAACCACCTGCCTGACTGTGTGATGAAAGCCCTTGTCGTTTTAATAGGAAGTGATCCCCCCTGCCAATGTGACTTCACTGGATTCAGCCTGAGAGATGCCCCCTGCCAAGCATCAATATTTCCTGGGCAACAAGCTGTGTCAGATCTGGCTTTAGGAGAACAAATGTCTTGCCCTTTGTTTGAGGACACAACATCGCTCAGTGATTAGCTTCCGTTCGGAACCCAGGTGAGCTATTGACAGAATTTAGTTCATTGAACTGCAGTGGCTGATGTGACTACTCTGTTTGCTTTCTTTGTCCTTCACCAAAACACTCCACCCACTCCCTATCTATGATGATACCACTGTCAGTGTGGGAAATTCACTTTTTTGTCCACCAGATTTTTTGCCAGCCCAAAATCTGTTAGCCATAATTACACCAAAGATCACTAAATGGATGAGCATTCTTTGTAATGTTTCTAAAACAAGACATGTTTTACTAGTAAGAATTAATTTGGTATTTTGCTCAATTTAAGAGTTGTTTAATCAATGTATTTTAAAATAATTCCTTTAGATCAAATACAAAGAAACAGTTGTACAACTGAAAATCGAGAATCAACAATGTGCCCTGCCACAAAATGCTATACATCTTATTTATGATTATAGTTCAGGGCTTTACGCTGACATTTCTTACAAGGAGTACATGTGCTCCTAAGTTGAAATGTAGGAGCACACAAATAATGTTTGGAGTGATCCATACTCAGTCAAGCACAATGTACACTGAAATCTTCGAGTCATTATAGGTGAGACAAAAATGTTCAGCTGCCTCGTTAATGGGCAGGACGTTACTCAGGTAACGGGGCACTGTGAGCTCGACCTCTCTTCGCTAGCAGCAGACAGTTGCAGCAAACTCAATGTAACATTGAAAAACAACCTAGCATGTGAACAAAACGTGTACCTAACCAAGAAACACGAAGACAAAGTCACACTCTGTGAGACCACCCGCAAATGCTAAAATCTGTCTGGAGAAGTAGATATTCTTACCTGTCAATGCTAAAATCTATCCGCATTTGGCGGGTGGTAATTGTTAATTTCCCACCCTGACCACCATTGGTCTACTTTGGCAACCCAATGGTCTCTCTATCTCACTCTGCCTCTCCTATACACTGACAGAAGAGTCAGTCAGTTAGGTAGGCCCAGGTAATAACAGTGGGGGTTATGAGGAGGAAAATGGAACGTCTTTACTGGGCTTGTTGGCTGCTCTGCCCTGGCTCTGGGTCCTGTTCTGTTGGGTAACGTTCTGGGTCACATGACAGCCCTGACCTGACCTCTGCCACCTGAGCCCCGGCCTGTTCACCCCTCTATCATCTAGAAGGCAGAGACAGTGCAGATGCATCAAAGCTGGGACTGAGATACTGATAAACCGCTGACGCTTCCCTCTATTGCATCCGTATGCTCAGTCCACGGAATCACAAACAGGAGGCCTAGAAACTGGCTGCTGGCCATTGTTCAGCAGAGCCCAGAGCATAGAGTGTATTGGTTGGTTAGATAGTGGCAAAGTTGCCGGCTTGATCGTCACAATTGCCTCAAGAAATCTTACTGTGTACCGACTGTGAGGTGATTCTCTCTGGCTAAAAACATCTGCTGAATGGCTACTCAGAGCATGCAGTAAGGTCAGCCTCATAATACAATGCCACATTACAGACACAATAGTAGCATTTACCACAATCTGTCCTTTCCTAAACAGCGGCTTTTAGAGAGGGAACATTGTTCATTAGCCACCTCTGTTGGTTAATTACCACTGGACTGATAGCTCGCCCTGGACATGGTCTCTGTCCCTTACTCCCTCCATTCAACAAAAGCCATCCCGCTAAGCAACCATTACTAGCCTTAAAGGTTGCTGCATTGGTGGCTAATGAAAAAAAATCACATATTAGCTAATGTCTGTGTTGTCTGATTACACTCCTGCAAACAAGGCAGCGCCGCGTAATGACAGTGATTAGAACCAAAGTGCTCACTCGCTCTCCCTCCCGCCACAGGCCATACTCTCTTGAACTGCATTCAATCCATGGAACTCTGATGGACAGAATTAGCGTCTGCCACTACCGACACCCCTGCCTGGCCTCCATACCTCCTGACTGCTCTCCCTCCCACTGTCTCTCTGCTCTTATCTCAGTAGGCGGCTGGTCACTTGGCCTTTCGGGCTCCATGCGGACGCTAACCGCTAACCTTCCAAGACGCAAAAGACAATTGCTCAATGGTAATCCCCCGCCAGGCAATCTCCACCTGTAACCAGGGATAAATGTCTCTAGTCAGGTATCCAATCCAAGAGTCCCTCTATTTTAGATCAACCTCTGGCATTTACTGCAGTTTCCTCAGACTAAAGAGTGGGTTTGGTCTACAGTGATGCTCAGCAGGGGACATTGCTAGTAATATATCTAGCTATAACCCTTTTTAAAATCTTTGCTTCCTTATTAAGCAGAAGCGTCTTCACTCGGGAGTGCCTTGTGCAAATATGAGTAAAAGATAATCAAACATAACCTATGTAGCTGTAACCAATCTATTAAACAGTGCTGAAGGATTGAATACCTTGGCAAATAACGTTCTGATACGGAAAGAGCAAGAAAGAGCAAGGTGGATGTATATTCCCCAGCCAATCATTTCTCAATGCCAAGCACTACTGTCTTGAGATTGAAAGTCACCTTTCCAGATACTCTGTTTGCTAGGGCCATTTAGCCCTTTTCAGCTCCTTCCCCCGCCTACTTCACATTGCGGTGTATGATGAATTTCCTTCTGTTTCCACTCCTCAAAAAAAAAATTATGCGCTTAGGAGAGCAGTCCTTGACGAAAATATGGCAATTTAAGATGTGCTGCATGGTTCCGTAATGGGTTTAGCAAAAGAACCCCGTCACACACCAAAACAGGCATAAACTGTACATTCGGATCAGTTTTCAAGCTACTTTTCAACCCTCAGACACCTTTTTCACACTTAACTTTCTACCTCCCTCTCCATCTCTCCACCTCCTCTTGTCTCCCTGTCCATCTCTCCACCTCCTCCTGTCTCTCTCCTCCATCTCTCCACCTCCTCTTGTCTCCACCTCCTCCTGACTCCCCCTCCATCTCTCCACCTCCTCCTGTCTCCCCCTCCATCTCCCCACCTCCTCCTGGCTCCCCCCTCCATCTCTCCACCTCCTCTTGTCTCCCCCTCCATCTCTCCACCCTGTCTCCCCCTCCATCTCTCCACCTCCTCCTGTCTCCCCCTCCATCTCTCCACCTCCTCCTGACTCCCCCCTCCATCTCTCCACCTCTTCCTGACTCCCCTCTCCATCTCTCCACCTCCTCTTGTCTCCCACTCCATCTCTCCACCTCCTCCTGTCTCCCCTCCATCTCTCCACCTCCTCTTGTCTCCCTCTCCATCTCTCCACCTCCTCCTGACTCCCCCCTCCATCTCTCCACCTCCTCCTGACTCCCCCCTCCATCTCTCCACCTTCTCTTGTCTCCCACTCCATCTCTCCACCTCCTCCTGTCTCCCTCTCCATCTCTCCACCTCCTCCGGACTCCCCCCTCCATCTCTCCACCTCCTCTTGTCTCCCTCTCCATCTCTCCACCTCCTCCTGTCTCCCCCTCCATCTCTCCACCTTCTCTTGTCTCCCACTCAATCTCTCCACCTCCTCCTGACTCCCCCTCCATCTCTCCACCTCCTCCTGACTCCCCCTCCATCTCTCCACCTCCTCCTGACTCCCCCTCCATCTCTCCACCTCCTCCTGACTCCCCCCTCCATCTCTCCACCTCCTCCTGTCTCCCCTCCATCTCTCCACCTCCTCCTGACTCCCCCCTCCATCTCTCCACCTCCTCTTGTCTCCCACTCCATCTCTCCACCTCCTCCTGTCTCCCCTCCATCTCTCCACCTCCTCTTGTCTCCCCCTCCATCTCTCCACCTCCTCTTGTCTCCCACTCCATCTCTCCACCTCCTCCTGTCTCCCCTCCATCTCTCCACCTCCTCTTGTCTCCCTCTCCATCTCTCCACCTCCTCCTGACTCCCCCCTCCATCTCTCCACCTCCTCCTGACTCCCCCCTCCATCTCTCCACCTTCTCTTGTCTCCCACTCCATCTCTCCACCTCCTCTTGTCTCCCCCTCCATCTCTCCACCTCCTCCGGACTCCCCCCTCCATCTCTCCACCTCCTCTTGTCTCCCACTCCATCTCTCCACCTCCTCCTGTCTCCCCTCCATCTCTCCACCTCCTCTTGTCTCCCTCTCCATCTCTCCACCTCCTCCTGACTCCCCCCTCCATCTCTCCACCTCCTCCTGTCTCCCCTCCATCTCTCCACCTCCTCTTGTCTCCCTCTCTATCTCTCCACCTCCTCCTGACTCCCCCCTCCATCTCTCCACCTCCTCTTGTCTCCCACTCCATCTCTCCACTTCCTCCTGTCTCTCTGCAGTAAGTCAGCCCAGAAGATGGCTGTGCGTACTACAGGGCTGTCGTTTACTAGGCCCCCCAGACCCCAGAATGTTGGCTTTGTATCTAATGTATAACAGCATGGTCGCATAACCACGTGGACCCGGTCGCTTGACAGGGCCGTGAGGCGGAGCACTCAATGACACCACTGCCGGCGCCGTCGTCAGCCCATCGCCGTACCTTTGACATCTCAGAGTTGATATCCTTCTGGCAACTTCCCTCCACAGGGACGGCCTGTCACAGTGTCACCACTGGCATTTCTCCCCATTAAACCCCCAGCCTGACCACCATCAAAATCACAAAAGGCCCATGTGTGCTTAAGATCACGTAGACACATACACACGACGTGCCAAACCCCATAAAAGGCGGCGCCACCGATGACATTTGATTTCTATTCCTTCCTCATTGTGAAAAAAAATAATGAATATGCGTTGAAGGTTGAAGAGCGAGACGTTTTATCCAATGGAATGTCAGTGTTGTTATCTGATGGTGTGGGGTTGACAGGTAATTACCACCCGTGGCGGGTGGGAGATAGACTGGGACGGGTGGGGGTCAGGGCCTCATACCATGGTAATTAACCACCATAACGGACGGACGGATGGACAGTCGTAGGGCAGACCCAGTCACGGAGACTAATTAATACAGGGAAGCAGGCAAGAGAATGGGAGAGAAGGGGAGAGAAAGGGAGAGAAAGGGAGAGAAAGGGAGAAGAGGAGAAAGGAACACCACTTTTTTATTTTTTTCTCCACAGCCTCCCCTGCCTGTGAACCAGCAGCCCACGTATCAGACATTAATCAAAGAGGAAAAGGAATTGTTTTCCCTCCGCGGCGTGGCGCAAAAAAATAAAACATCTGTGTCTGGGCGAGGGGAGAGGTAATGTTGCGTGACACTTCATATCGCCGAGTTAGAGGTCACCTCTCGGTGGCGAAGAGAGTGATAGAGAGCGAGAGAGAGCGAGAGAGAGAAATCACACTCTCCAGCTCGCCCACAGTGCCTTCTCCCTCTCTCCGCTCCCCTCCCTTCTTCCTCTCTATCTACCTGGCCTCCTGCGATACATACAATCATGGGGGCCCTCAAACACAAACTTACAGACTCCCAGCACATAGTATACAAACACTATCAGGGAAGCTATATGTAAATCTAATGAATTTGCTAATAATACACATGAAGCCGCATACATTAGCTATACATAGGCTTATGTGACCAGGAACTTCAATTAGAACCGGAAGAAGCACTTCTATGTTCGCATTACCACTGCAGATGTTTGTCCAGACGACCGCTTGTGGACATTGCTAATTCCCAGCATGCCACAGTGTAATTATAATTGGCACTGAGCTTTGACCTAACCAACGTTTGGGAGAAAAAAGTCACCATGTAATTAATGTGACTGGTGGGAAATTCTGATAAACTCTAGTCCTTTCATTTGGGGCAGGTGTATAATTTTCAAATGGGATAAACACATGCAATCTTTTAACATTTAACATGGGAAATGGGATTGGCAGGAAGGGAACACAGCACAAATCAAATTGCACTTAGGAAGCCATTTGAAAAGTACACGTGATACTGGGGTGGTGTGGCACTCAGTCTCTTATGATTGCTTAAATGGAGCGAATTACTGAGCAGGATGCATTTCAAATCAGATCAAATTTTATTGGTCACATACACATATTTAGCAGATGTTATTGTGGATGTAGCGAAATGCTTGTGTTCCTAGCTCCAACAGTGCAGTAGTATCTACCAATTCACATCAATACACACAAATCTAAAAGTAAAAGAATGGAATTAAGAAATATATAAATATTAGGACGAGCAATGTCGGAGTGGCATTGACAAAAATTCAGTAGAATAGAATACAGTATATACATATGAGATGAGTAAAGCAGTATGTAAACATTATCAAAGTGACTAGTGTTCCATTATTAAAGTGGCCAGTGATTCCATGTCTATGTATATAGGGCAGCAGCCTCTAAGGTGCAGGGTTGAGTAGCCGGGTGGTAGCCGGCTAGTGATGGCTATTTAACAGTCTGATGGCCTTGAGATAGAAGCTGTTTTTCAGTCTCTCGGTCCAAGCTTTGATGCACCTGTACTGACCTCGCCTTCTGGATGGTGAACAGGCCGTGGCTCGGGTGGTTGATGTCCTTGATTATATTTTTGGCCTTCCTGTGACATCGGGTGCTGTAGGTATCCTGGAGGGCAGGCAGTGTGCCCCCGGTGATGCGTTGGGCAGACCGTACCACCCTCTGGAGAGCCCTGCAGTTGAGGGCGGTGCAGTTGCCCTACCAGGTGGTGATAGAGCCCGACAGGATGCTCTCAATTGTGCATCTGTAAAAGTTTGTGAGGGTCTTACGGGCCAAGCCAAATTTCTTCAGCCTCCAGAGGTTGAAGAGGCACTGTTGCGCCTTCTTCACCACACTGTCTGTGTGGGTGGACCATTTCAGATTGTCAGTGATGTGTACACAGAGGAACTTGAAGCTTTCCACCTTCTCCACTGCTGTCCCGTCGATGTGGATAGGGGGTGCACCCTCTGCTGTTTCCTGAAGTCCACAATCATCTCCTTTGTTTTGTTGACGTTGAGTAAGAGGTTATTTTCCTGGCACCACTCCGCCAGGGCCCTCATCTCCTCCCTGTAGGCTGTCTCGTCATCGTTGGTAATCAAGCCTACTACTGTTGTGTCGTCTTTAAACTTGATGATTGAGTTGGAGACTTGCGTGGCCATGCAGTTATGGGTGAACAGGGAGTACAGGAGGGGGCTGAGTACGCACCCTTGTGGGGCCCCAGTGTTGAGGATCAGCGAAGTGGAGGTGTTGTTTCCTACCTTCACCACCTGGGGGCGGCCCGTCAGGAAGTCCAGGACCCAGTTGCACAGGGCGGGGTTCAGACCCAGGGCCCAGAGCTTAATGATGAGCTTGGAGGGTACTATTGTGTTGAAGGCTGAGCTATAGTCAATGAACAGCATTCTTACATAGGTATTCCTCTTGTCCAGATGGGATAGGGCAGTGTGCAGTGCGATGGCGATTGCATCGTCTGTGGATCTATTGGGGCGGTAAACAAATTGAAGTGGGTCTAGGGTGTCAGGTAAGGTAGAGGTGATATGATCCTTAACTAGCCTCTCAAAGAACTTCATGGTGACAGAAGTAAGTGCTACAGGGCGATAGTCATTTAGTTCAGTTACCTTTGCTTTCTTGGGTACAGGAACAATGGTGGACATCTTGAAGCAAGTGGGGACAGCAGACTGGGATGGGGAGATAATTAATATGTCCATAAACACTACAGCCAGCTGGTCTGCTGTAGTCTGAGCTATGCTTTTCAGCTTGTCTGAGTACTCAGCTGTGCAGTCTATTCCCAATAATTGTACCTGTAACCGGAGCTAAAAATGGCTACATATTGTCATACCAATATAGTCGGAAGCCATTCTCTGATTGGATCAGGATAGTCATGCTAAATTATTCTGGTTTCAAGGGGCCAATCAGCTCATAGTAGCCTGAAACAAACATTTTTGATTGCAAGGTTTGCTTCACCTAATTGGATGAGTATGCAACTCCTACAGCTATAGACTTTTCATAAGATGGCTCACTTGTTTTCAAGAGTTCCTTATTTTGTTTAGTAACAGAAATTCAATTATAAGCTCTACAGTTGCACAACAGTGGCCCTACAACAACATGGATAGGACTGACTCTTGACACTTATAAGCATGAGAGCCACTCTTAACCATCTAAACTGTAGTACTGCAGTAGTACCCTTTAATCCCCTAAATTCTGCCTGCGCACCATAATCTCTGCACCTGTGAGTGTAGCGTGATAGACAGCTGGAGGGCTGGGAACTTCCCTGACTTGTCTGAGATACTACAGCGATAGCTGAGGGTGGGAGAGAAACTGACACGGCAAGACAGATGACTGACAGACAAGGAACGCATTTCCTCAACGGGGGGAGTTGAGACGGGGAGCTGATGACTCCCTCCCGGCAATGTGGAAACCACGGTTACCAAGAGGGGCCACAAATCACCCAAACTACCAACCCCCTTGCTCCTCTCTTCACCAACCCCACTGTAAAAGAAGAATGGGTGGTAAAAAACCGAGGACCACAACAAGGGAGAGATGTTAATCAAGAGGAGGACGAGGTAAAGTGCAGCAGGAAGCACCGAAAAGGGCTAAAAAGGGCAATAAATCATGGTTGCTGAGTGTCGTCGGCCCCCAGATGGGGTCATGTTTCAAGTAGCCAGACAGAGGGGTAGACATCGGGCTGACAGCGTCTGAGAAATCAAGCCCAGGTGGAGGCTGTTTGTTTGGGTAGTGCCAAGATCCAGCCTTAATTAGCTGTTACGTTAGTCGCTAGCAATCTATCTCACCTGAGCTAGGAACGTCAAGGGCCAAAACAATTCTCGGGTTTATTTATTCCTCAGTCTTCCTTACCTTTCCCAGAGTACATCTTGCTCCAATAAGATATGTGTGTTAAAAAATAATTGTGAAGTACTGTATGAATCATATCGCCAACAAGAGACTCTTGATCCCCATTGTTCTAGGAGCCAATACTGGATAAGGTGGAGATAACATCATGACATCTAGCACATCTAGACAGTAGGATCATCAGAGTTCACCGTATTGGCCACTCGTCAACACGGCTCGATGAATATGCAACAGCAATGCGCTGTGCTACTGTGGACGGCCCCAAGCTTTTCTAGGACGCCACATACAAGTTTAATAGAAAAACGCTTTGAGGGGCCCAAATTACTGTTGAGAATCACATTAAATGTGAATTTCCCAGTATTTAGAGAAAATGTTAGATTCCCGTTTTAATTTGGGCAGTGGGGGGATAGATGGAGAGAGAGAATACTCAGAGAAGGGAGAGAAAATAGGTATTTAGACCTCGAGCATAAACAAGTAATGTTTTCACATTCACAGAGACATTCTAATAATCAGTCAAGCCAGCTGGGAGGATACTGTGAGACTTGGGAGACTCAAATGTCTGCTTCCTGATTTACTGCCACTCTGAGCCGCTTATCCCGCCTACAGACTTTGCCCATTGGCTGTCAATTCTCTTCCACCCAATAAGAGCACTGTAGTAGCACTAAGGAGGAAGAGTAGGAGGGCTTAAGCTTTGGAGAGGGGAGACATACAGGCCATTTGATAAGCTTTGTCTTCTCCGTCTCCCCCGCTTAGATAAAGCAGACATAACGGTTATCGTCAAGACACATCTCCTTTTGTAAGTACAGGAAGACACCAAGGCACCACAGTACTATTCCCAATAGGATCCCCTTCACCCGTCGGCGCCTTAGCATCTACATACAGCATCAATCTATTTTACAGCCGCCCAAGTTATCGCTATCACTTGTGTTGTCTGGGTGAATATTGACCCGCTCGCTCCACACTACTTCTCTATAGTAATCCTATGAGCCCAGGTAGGCTACTGTATATTGTATATCTGGCTGTGTTAAAAGCCTTAGAATCACATGCCGATACATGGTCTACATCCATGTCTGCATTAGCGGTCAGTGTGTGTGGGGAAAAACGATGCTAATCTAATGCTAAATTGTCAAATTGAGATGGAGATATCTCCAAGATGGCTACATGGTCAATTCTTTCTGCTTTATCTAGGTGTGCTCGATGGGTGAATACCATTTTCAAAGCTAGGGCTTTAGACCAGCACTTGTCAGAAAGGGAAACAATCCAAGCACTGCGCCTAGATATATTCTCCTGATCGATGATGCGATGGAGTGGAGCTCTGAAGGAAGAGGCTGAGGCGTTGGGCTCTGTGGCCTAGAACAGTGGGACCGAGTGGGGCTTCAGCGCCCGGAGCAGTGGGTGGAAACCACCAGGGTCGCTCACCCAGGTACTGAATAACCAATTTCTTCCCCTCTCTTAGGTGTGTGAAGGATTGGGGATGGGAGAGGAGTGGAGAGGAACCCATCCCTGGTTATGTTCCAGTGTTTCTCCTGTGCAGAGTCCTATGGATCCCAGGGAGTGGTAAGTGTGTCAGAATGCTCTTTCTGTTAGAACAGGGTTTCCCAAACCCCGTACACATTTTGGTTTTGTCCTAGCACTACACAACTGATTCATATAACCAACTCATCACCAACCTTTGATTATTTGAATCAGCTGTGTAGTGCTAGGGCAAAAAACTAAACGGGGGCCACAGGACCGAGTTTGGGAAACACTGTGTTAGAGGATGAGCTAGGAGGCATCAAACTGTACCGCCTACTTCATCCCTCTCCCTCCCTCCCTTCCTCCCTCGTTCCCCACCTCCCACTGTGCATATCTCTCTCCTTCCTCCGCTGCCTCAATTAATCTCTCCCCCTTCTCCTCCTCCTCTATGTCCCTCCCTCCCTCTGATTTGAGCCAAGTGTGTTGTTCTGTGCAGATGACTTGCTGGCACATTAGAGGCGAATGGGGGGTTTTCAGTACGATGGATTCAGAGTCTGACTGTCAGTCATCAGAGCCCTGTCATAGATGTCTCAGTTGGAGAAGCCAACGTCTGACGGTTTTCCATCCACATCCCCTGTTCTGCTTTGAATTTGTGGCTGTACACTGCGAGTTTATGTTTGTGTATGCGTGTGTCTCATAGACGTGTGTGTGTGTGTCTATGTTGTGCGTGTGACTTTGCGTGGGAGAGGCAGCAGGGGATGTAGTCTGTCTACTTTTTAGACGGCTCCATTTTCTAGGTTACGTCTCTCTGTGGGGGTGTTTCACAGAAACCTGCAGAAGGGAAATGTTGGCTAGCTATGACACGCCAACATCAGTGGTCATATACACTACATAGACTATATACCTACACCACATACATACAGTAATATAATTGAACTGAGAAACCTGGATCACACAAAGAATAAGATCGAAATGTCAATGTCCTATCCAGCGTCGTCGAGACTCCCATTCCTAACAACCTGGAAAAACGAACCCAAGTGGAAATCCCTCTCAGCATCCCATTCCATCCACTGTGCACACAGTCAGTGAACTCTAGCGCAACTTAAGAATATTACAGCACCGAAAATACATGGGATGCCATTCCCCACCCAATGTGGGATGATGAGAAACTGTGTCTGAGTATGGGAGTAGTTAAACAACAAGACCCAATGTTTTGCATGTCAGCAGTCAAGTTCTCAAGAAGCAAAGTGTCACCTGCCACATCATCATCATGATGTGTTTTCCAATATCTTCAAAACTTGACTGCTGACATGCACAACATTTTGGGACTGTAAAAAAATACCAAAAGATAGTTTTTGAGTGGAGTTTTCCTTTAACAACCCAGATGGCGATTAGAGCAGTGAAGAGAGAGAGGACAGAAAAGGAGGAGCATCACTCAGGTAACACGACATCTGCTAGGTGATGCACGGCAGAGACAACAAAGCCTTGCCCAGAAGCACTACTGCCTGGCAGAGCAGGAGGGCTAATGGCAGTGCAACAGAGGTGAACCAAGCAGGCTAACAATCACATCTTACCAAGCATCACCAGCAAACACTTTATATCGACTACTACGTCATCAATCACTACTACTGTACAACAGCTGACACGACTACTTGTAAGACCAATTAAAAATGATTATCTTTATATATACTTTCTCATAGAGTTAAGATGAGAGAAAACCCATTGAAGACCTATTAGGACACCAGACATCAAGCAGCAGCATCTCGCCATTAGTATTTCATACAACTTCTCTTTCTTTTTCATGTAATCTCTCCCTCGTTCTGTCTTGGAATGTGTCAGCCCATCCCCTTAGGAATAACCAATTACATCATCCAAAGTTCAAAAAACAGCACATTAAAGTCCGCTTCATCACCTGAATAGTAACATTTTGGACCGTGAGCAAAGACTAAGATTTATTTCTTTATTCATGGACACTAGCCTAAAGTGGAGCTAGTCTCCCGCATGCTAAACTAGGTTCACGACCCTGGTCTCCTCAGTGTCGTCCTCTAGCACTGAGCCGTGTAAGCATGTGTTTTTTCTGGCTGTCTAAGCTTGTTTTGCCTGGGAACTTGTCGGCTGCATCCTAAAAAAGCTGCTCCCCTGTGGGAAGTTGACAAATATAACCACAGCTAAGCCAAACAATGAAAAAATACCGCCCGGCAACACAACACAACAACAACTGGGATTTATTTTCTTCTTTTTTTTCTCTATCACCAGAAATGCTTAAAAAAACAAACAGAAACAAACTGTGATCAAAAGGGCTGAGAGGAAAGAAATAAAATAGGTAAGTAAGTGGGAATAGTGACAGTAGCTGATGAAGCGGTCCTAGTCACCAGCTCCTAAACCCTACAGCCTTGGGGAAAGGGGGGGCTTTTCAAAGCAGCAGTCATGGATAATATAAGCCATTTTGTTTATTAATGGCGAGGGGTCCCAGCAGAGACACAAATCCTCAGCGCTAGGCCCGAGCCGCGGCAGCTTTAATATCTAGCCGGATGCCCGTTACATCGCCGCGCCCTCTGCTCGCTCTTCTCTCCCGCTGCCACCTCCCTGCCTTTGGTGGTGCTGCTTTCAAGTGCCTCGCCAGGACTGCTGAGAAGGGGATGAGAGGAGGACCTCACACTACAAGGCCACCATGTCCTCCACCTCCACCCACTGAAATGAATCCCCACAGAAAGACATGCATGGTGGCTATGTAGGCAGTTCACCATTGAGGAAGCTACGGAGAAGACACTTTCTAGGATGGCAGCCATTTTGACACGGCCATCCCTTCGCCATGGTGCTTTATGGAGGAAACGTAGTACCATTACGGTCCCTCTATGAATGATGAACACAGTGTAATTTGTAACATTGAATCCATCCACCATTACATAAAAGACCATTCTATTTGTCGTCATGGCCAACTGTCATAGAAAACCATTATATTTGTCATCATGGTTAACTGTCAAAGAAGACAATTCTATTTGTCGTCATGGCCAACTGTCATAAAAAAAAAAAATATTATATTTGTCGTCATGGCCAACTTTCATAGAAGACCATTGTATGTGTATATTTGCATGTAGTGCATGTCAAATTCACCTTTTCCTTCCTTCAGTCTGAAACGAGAAGACGAGGTGCGCCATCAAACCACCCAAAAGACTGATGTACCAGTCGCAAATAATAACAATCTGAAAGTTATTTCCATTCTTTGGCGCCGCGGCGTGACATGATGAGCAGCCAGTGAACGGCGGTGGTGGTGGGGCTGGTTGGGCAGGGCATTGATCAAAACTTTGTCTGAGAGGATCCTTAGCACCTCCGCACTGCACCTCCGCTGGGCAAAGTGCTTTCTCTCTTCCTCTGCCTCTTTCACTCACTACCTGGTTTTAATAGAAAAGCTATTAATGGGTATACCTGGAAGCAGCATTCTCTGGACCCCGTGGTGATGTATGACACTTTATTTCCTGTCAGGCCTAATGTAAAAGAAGGAAAGACAGGGGAAATCAATTCAAACAGAGGAGCTAGCTAGGTAGATGGCTACGGAGTACAAAGAGCTGCTTGGGTTGTTGATGAATGTCAGCCAACATAGACTTTCATATGATCTCATAACGAGGCTAACGTAGACCAGTCAGACAACGGAGGAAGGAATGTCAGCCTTTGGCATTTACCATGACATGACAGACATGTCTACAGTTGGAGATTTGACAAATGGCTGACAAGCCGAAAAGATGGAACCAATCAGCAAATGTTCCCGTTAGGAAGACATGTTACTGTCATTCCATGTTGCATCTATGATCATGCGGTGCCTGTCTGTCGAGTCTGGGCTAGTATTTTCTGTTGATGATGGTCCTGCTGGGTACCTGACCTTACCTATAAGATAACAAGGCAGAGCCTGCCATACTGCAGCAACGAACCACAGCTAGAACCACAGTGAGCACGGACAAACTCAGTGGGTCCACAGCAGCCTGAGGCCTGAAGCTGACAGCTCTGGAAAACACATTCACTATGAGATACACACACACACACACACACACACACACACACACACACACACACACACACACACACACACACACACACACACACACACACCTACATGGCATGGCACAACCACATACGCTATAGTGCCTTCAGAAATTATTCAAACCCTTCTGCCACATTTTGTTGTTACAAAGTGGGATTCAAATGGATTTAATTGTATTTTTATGTCAACGATCTACACAAAATACTCTGTCAAAGTATAATAGAAAATATATACTAATAGAAAATAAAACACTAATATATCTTGATTAGATAAGTATTCAACCCCCTCAGTCAATATATGTTAGAATCAACTTTGGCAGCGATTACAGCTGTGAGTCTTCCTGGGTAAGTCTCTAAGAGCTTTGCACACCTGGATTGCACAATATCTGCCAATTATTCTTACAAAAATATTCAAGCTCTGTCAAGTTGGTTGTTGATCTTTGCTAGACAGCCATTTTCAAGTCTTGACATAGATTTTCAAGCCAATTTAAGTCAAAACTGTAACTAGGCCACTCAGGAACATTCAATGTCATCTTCGTAAGCAACTCCAGTGTATATTTGGCCTTATGTTTTAGGTAATTGTCCTGCTGAAAGGTGAATTTGTTTCCCAGTGTCTATTGGAAAGCAGACTGAACCAAGTTTTCCTCTAGGATTTTGCCTGTGCTTAGCTCTATTCCGTTTATTTTTATCCTAAAAAACTCCCTAGTCCTTGCCGATGACAAGCAAACCCATAACATATTCCAGTCACCACCATGCTTGAATAATACTATATACACTGCTCAAAAAAATAAAGGGAACACTTAAACAACACATCCTAGATCTGAATGAATGAAATAATCTTATTAAATACTTTTTTCTTTACATAGTTGAATGTGCTGACAACAAAATCACACAAAAATTATCAATGGAAATCAAATGTATCAACCCATGGAGGTCTGGATTTGGAGTCACCATCAAAATTAAAGTGGAAAACCACACTACAGGCTGATCCAACTTTGATGTAATGTCCTTAAAACAAGTCAAAATGAGGCTCAGTAGTGTGTGTGGCCTCCACGTGCCTGTATGACCTCCCTACAACGCCTGGGCATGCTCCTGATGAGGTGGCGGATGGTCTCCTGAGGGATCTCCTCCCAGACCTGGACTAAAGCATCCGCCAACTCCTGGACAGTCTGTGGTGCAACGTGGCATTGGTGGATGGAGCGAGACATGATGTCCCAGATGTGCTCAATTGGATTCAGGTCTGGGGAACGGGCGGGCCAGTCCATACCATCAATGCCTTCCTCTTGCAGGAACTGCTGACACACTCCAGCCACATGAGGTCTAGCATTGTCTTGCATTAGGAGGAACCCAGGGCCAACCGCACCAGCATATGGTCTCACAAAGGGTCTGATGATCTCATCTCGGTACCTAATGGCAGTCAGGCTACCTCTGGTGAGCACATGGAGGGCTGTGCGGCCCCCCAAAGAAATGCCACCCCACACCATGACTGACCCACCGCCAAACCGGTCATGCTGGAGGATGTTGCAGGCAGCAGAACGTTCTCCACGGCGTCTCCAGACTCTGTCACGTCTGTCACATGTGCTCAGTGTGAACCTGCTTTCATCTGTGAAGAGCACAGGGCGCCAGTGGCGAATTTGCCAATCTTGGTGTTCTCTGGCAAATGCCAACGTCCTGCACGGTGTTGGGCTGTAAGCACAACCCCCACCTGTGGACGTCGGGCCCTCATACCACCCTCATGGAGTCTGTTTCTGACCGTTTGAGCAGACACATGCACATTTGTGGCCTGCTGGAGGTCATTTTGCAGGGCTCTGGCAGTGCTCCTCCTGCTCCTCCTTGCACAAAGGCGGAGGTAGCGGTCCTGCTGCTGGGTTGTTGCCCTCCTACGGCCTCCTCCACATCTCCTGATGTACTGGCCTGTCTCCTGGTAGTGCCTCCATGCTCTGGACACTACGCTGACAGACACAGCAAACCTTCTTGCCACAGCTCGCATTGATGTGCCATCCTAGACGAGCTGCACTACCTGAGCCACTTGTGTGGGTTGTAGACTCCGTCTCATGCTACCACTAGAGTGAAAGCACCGCCAGCATTCAAAAGTGACCAAAACATCAGCCAGGAAGCATAGGAACTGAGAAGTGGTCTGTGGTCACCACCTGCAGAACCACTTCTTTACTGGGGGTGTCTTGCTAATTGCCTATAATTTCCACCTGTTGTCTATTCCATTTGCACAACAGCATGTGACATTTATTGTCAATCAGTGTTGCTTCCTAAGTGGACAGTTTGATTTCACAGAAGTGTGATTGACTTGGAGTTACATTGTGTTGTTTAAGTGTTCCCTTTATTTTTTTGAGCAGTGTATATATATATTTTTTTAAGGTCAAGGGGTGTCAATACTTTCTGAAGGCACTGTATACTGAGTAGTACACTATACAGCGTGCTTGTGTGTCCCGGGCGAGCGAGTGTTGACTGCGTCGATAGTCAGGGATCTCCGGAGGACCATCTGTTTTGAGAGGGCTTGAGGTAGCACACATCCCCTGGTGTACAATAGGTGTGCTCATCAAGTGCTGCTTGAACACCCACTGCCTAATAACACACTCACAAAGGTCCACTTGGGGTAAAGGGCTCAAGCCAAATGAAAGGGTTTGGGTCGGGAACCAATGCAGATAACAAGTTGTACTACATTCAACAGGTATTGTCCATAACACGGCAATCTCGATGAATTGCCTCGAGTTGATGACACACGCCTGTTTACATACAGTACGTGTCAGCCTTTGAAACGACTCGGTTTGACCCACTTGTGTTGGCCTCTTTCACAGACACACAATTGGTAAGGTGGAAAGAAAAAAAAAAGATAGCAAATGTCAAACCAACAAGCCTTATCTACAATGGTCAGGATACCGTAGGTGTCCTTTCTCCTCCTCTGTCACTGTGTGTGTGTGTGTGTGTGTCTGATTGTCTCTGTGTGTATGCCAAACCCTGCAGAGCGATGGGGAGAATAGAATCGAGAATACTAATGTCTGCCTTTTGAAAGGGAGGGCCGTGCCTCTGTGCCTATGGGCTGAGCTCACTGTCCCCCCGAACCCCCGACCTCCCACAGTGGTGTCACCACAGAGATAAAGCAGTGATTATCAAACGCCTCTCCTTCTCATTATCACCAGGAGCTGTGACAACAGGGCCAGCCGTTGGGGCCGTGGCCCAGAGTTCTCCCCCAAGACGAGTGCACAGAGCTGGAGCTGGTGTAGCCGCAGTGCTGCCTGCCTGGAAGTGTTGCTGGGTCATAAGCATGTTTGGGGCGCGTTCGTAAGCAAACAGTGCTGCTAACTCTAACACTGTAGTCAAACGGCAGGCACTGCCCCAGGTATGCTCTTCACTGAAACGCCACACAACGGAGGCTATTGAGCAGGAGTGAAAGGGAGGAATGGAAGGGAAGGAGGGAGGGAGTGATAAAGAGACAGAAGGAATAAGGAGAGAAATGGAGAGAGGTAGAGAATGGAACATAGGGAGGAGTAGGAGAGAGAGATTAAGAATTGAAGAGAGAGAGAGAGAAATGAAATAAAGATAAATAGAGATGTCAATGTAAGACTTATTCCACGTGTACGTCCAGTTATACAACAGAGAAAGCTGCTGAGAGAGATGGAGAGGGAGGAGCTACCTTTGGGGGAAAGCCGTATTGACAGAGTCAGCGTGTGTGTGTGGGGGGCAGCCTCAGGGGTGTGTTTGTGTGTCTGTGTGTGTCCGGGGGTTGGGAGGGCAGAGTGGGAGTTGGCCCAGCTCCTCAGTAGTTAATTCAAAGGCACCTGAAGGAGCGTTGCCATGGGGACGTCATGCCCACAGGGAGAAAAAGTGTAAGACCTCTCCATTCTCACCGCAATACACAATAACAGAGATCACACAAGCAGAACTAAGTGGGGCGGTGAACAACTATTGTATTGTTCAAGGCTATTGTTTAAGGCTCTCCCTATAATATAATAGACAATGCATTTTCAAGGTAAACTCTCAGAGATTTTAAAAAGCTAAATGGTCCTTGAGCTAAATGGGGAAAGAAAAACAAGGTTCTGTGTATGTTTGTGTTGCTAGCGAGCTCTCCTCTGCTTTTCTTCTAGTGATTGGCCTGAAGGACTAAAGGACTGAAGGAGAAGTGGCACTCTGACTGAATGAGAGACAGCTGCATTGCCACATCTCAGATCCAAACGCCTACACTGGCACGCAGGCACAGACACACATAATCACACTCGCACACCCAGCTAACAGGGACAATGGAACTAAAACATTTGAGAAGACTCTTTACCCTGTGAATGTAAATTCTAGGCTTGTCTAGAATCCGGTGATTGTGTGAGGTTATACATGTCACCACCATTTCCTTTCATATGTGTGCCTTCCATTTCAAATGGCTCACCCAGTTCCCTTGGTAACCCACTATGATGGAGATAGTGATGCTTCTGAACCTCCACTCAAGTCACAGGGGAGGTAAAGTCCTTGGTAGAAGAGGACGGATCTACACTCACCGGCCAGTTTATTAGGTACACCCATCTAGTACTGGGTCGGACTCCCCTTTGCCTCCAGAACAGCCTGAATTATTTGGGGCATTCTACAAGGTGTCGGAAACGTTCCACAGGGATGTTGGTCCATGCTGACGTGATGACATCACGCAGTTGCTGCAGATTGGACGGCGGTACATTCATGCTGCGACCAGCCAGTTCCATCTCATCCCAAAGATGCTCTATTAGATGAGGTCTGGGGACTGCACAGGCCACTCAAGTGGAACCCTGTGGGGTCGTTTGCTGCAATAGCCCATCCATGACAAGGACCGACGAGTTGTGCGTTCCGAGATGTCGTTCAGCACACCACTGTTGTACTGTACCGTTATTTGCCTGTTTGTAGCCCGCCTGTTAGCTTGCACGATTCTTGCCATTCTCCGTCAACCTCTCTCATCAACGAGCTGTTTTCCCCCACAGGACTGCCGCTGACTGGATGTTTTTAGTTTGTCGCACCGTTCTCGGTAAACCCTAGACACTGTTGTGGTGAAAAGCCCAGGAGGGTAGCCGTTTCTGAGATACTGGATCCGGAGCACCTGGCACCGACGATCATACAACGCTCAAAGTCGCTTAGGTCACTCATTTTGTCCATTGTAACGTTCAATCGAACAGTAACTGAATGCCTCAATGCCTGTCTGCCTGCTTTATATAGCAAGCCACGGCCACGCGACTCACTGTCTGTAGGAGCGATCCATTTTCGTGAACAGAGTGGTGTACCTAATAAACTGGCCGGTGAGTGTATATTGTGACACACACACACACAATACAGCAACATGTGAAGGTATGGATAACGACGCAGGGAAAATAGTCCCCCTCACCTTGTCCGTTTATATTCCAAAGAGCTAGGGTAGGCGTGAGTAGTGTGTGTGTATGTGTGTGTGTGTGTGTGTGTGTGTGTGTGTGTGTGTGTGTGTGTGTGTGTGTGTGTGTGTGTGTGTGTGTGTGTGTGTGTGTGTGTGTGTGTGTGTGTGTGCGTGTGTTGACTGATGAGGAAGTATGAGCTCAAACATATCAGAAAGCTACTGCAATGTCATTGGTCTGTGATGAGTGATGAACCCACACGTAAGCAAGCTTAGAGGAACATCATCAGTCCATCTATATGGTGGATGATTACAGCTCACAGCCATTACTCATCACATGAACCATAATGTATTCTCTGATATATATATTTATGAATTACAATGTCGTGTCCCATAGACAAAGAAGTGCTCATATTTAATGAGAACTTCAGGTTCGATGGTTTGAAAAAATAAGAATTGACTCAGAATTGACTCAGTGAGGCAGTAAGACAAAAAGCTCACGAAACCCTGTATAAAAAATGTCTATCCGGTGTTCATATACTGTAAGTATACTGCAGCATCCTTCAAAAGAGCCTTAGTGATATAACAACTGAACGACAAAGACGTTCATGAGACAGTGTAATCCGAAAAGCCCAGTGATTTTGCAAGGCTCCTCCGTAAGACTGCAGAGCACGTTGTTTGCTGTGACATAACGACGCTGTGAAATAGGTTTTGGTTGGTCTGCGAGCGCTGGGGCTATGTTTTGCCAGCCCCAAGGGATGCCCAGTGTGAAGTGAGAACCGTCAACATATATAAGGTATATATATATATATATATATATATATATATATATACGTGGGAGGGAAGGAAGAGCCAGTACCAAGCCAGCCGAGCCAACCGCAGACTGAGTGCTTCTGGGTAATACCGGAGTGAGGCGAGACAGCGGTTTTAAATGACAAATACAGTCGGTCGGTCAATTAGCAGTGTAGGAGAAATCACAATGGCAATAATGAATTGCTTTACATATAGATGGGCTGAGAGTGGGGCATCGGGCTGTTAGTCGTGGGGGCCTTGCAAACAGACGCCTTCCATTCGGCATCCATCACAATAGTGGCGTCGTGGCGGGCGGTGGTGGTCGTTAATCAGGCAGGATAACAGGACAAACAGTGGCCTCTCACTCTGTCTGTCTGTCTGGTACTCAGAGTGGCTCACCCCACAATACTACAAATACTCAATCATTTTAGAGTAGTGCTTAATACACTCTGAGTGTACATAGACACATGGAGACACTATAGAACCACATGTACAGACCATTAACATAAATACAAGCATCTAAATGCCAATTGGAAACAATATTCCACTAGGGCTGGGAATTGCCAGGTGCCTCAAGATACAATATTATCATGATACTTAGGTGACGATACGATATGTATTGTAATTCTCACGATTATATATGTATTGTGATTCTATATGTATTGTGATTCTATATGTAGTGTGATTCTATATGTATTGTGATTCTATATGTATTGTGATTCGATACTGCGATTTTATTGGGATTTGATGTTCCAAACATATTGTTCACCATATGTCTGCTGCAGAGGGACAAGAGAGAGCCATGAGAAAATACGTTTTGATCAATCAGGGGGAAAAAAGTGCTGAAAACATGTTTTCTCACTATTTAAAAAGATGGAGAACAAGCTATAGGATGAAAATGTTGAGAGTTTTGGCGCAGGTATAGCAGACTAGCGCTAGTTAACGCTACCTACCCCCACACCCCACCCCCCCCCAAAAAAAGTGTTATGTAACTATAATATTGCGATATGTAACTATACATTTTTTCCCCCATCACTAATGCCAATATCCAACCACCTAAATGTAAAACTCCTAGCCATGGCTTAACAGTACCTATTACGTATCAAAAGGTAACAGTAAGGCATGTCCTATACAAATGACCTACTTACACCAGTGAGAGTTGTACTCTCCGTCTCTCCACTGTTTGTATCATACATAAACTGTCATCAGTGGCTCTGTCCCTTCAGGAAGAGATGACGACAGCAGAGTAATGACAGACAGAAGATAAGGCCTTCAGCAGTGCTCCCAGAGTCAACTGCCTCAACCGCCTCAGATATGCTAAACTGAGTGGGGTCAGAGCACTCCGACGGCTTAATACACGGTAAGAGGTCTCTCGAGCATGCCCGGCTTGCCAAAAACTTGGCCACATGGTGTGTGGAGGTTCTGTTTTAGACTGGCATTACTACAGCAAGGGTTAATCGAGAGTCCTGTTGTGACGGCTGTGTGCTCGGTGGTGAACGGTTGCGTCAGGTTAATGCTGTTGATAGCTTTAGAGGAACTTTCTGCTCATAGGACATGGTGCTAAGGGGATCCTATCATGGGGAAGACTGTAGTAGGGTTTCAACCACTTGGTTGGCAGCACTGAGGGCTGGCACTTAATATAGAGAGGCTTGAGTCTGGACTTGGATGCCTTGGATGGCTTATTTAGAGAGCGATTAAAATGGAGCCTCTCCATTGGAATGGTATGCAAGAGCATGTGTGATGTCTTTTTATATGAAAAGGAATCGGTGATGAACACATGCTGCTCTGCATAATCTAAAAAAATACACCCAAGTTGTCAGAGGAAGCACGGTATCATGTGACCACTTAAGCAATGCTAGACTTTTCAATGTGTTCTAGGCATTGTGTACCTCAATTCAATATGCTAATGTAAATGAGAGACAGTAGAAACAGCCATGACTATAGTGAACACTTGGTCAGTGTCATGCTCCGGAACAGAGTCTTCCTTTCTTTTACCATAATTTCCATTTAGCCAAACAAACACCCCATTTCTCTAAGCAGTCCAATATCATCTGACAGAAGCAAATCCACGAGAGAGCCCGAGAAATGTTTATGTTAATTATGTAAATGTAAATGTAAATAGCTTAGCAACTCGAGATGCAAGAGAATTGCAATCCAATTACCCAAGATAGAGTGTGAAAAAAACAAACAGTGATTAGAACAGGGTTGCCAGGGTTTCAGCTGACATTTTAGTTGCTAAAAGAATGTGTGTGTGTGTGTTTGTCTGTGTGTCTGTGTGTGTGTGTCTATGTGTGTGTCTGTGTGCCTGTGTGTGTGTGTGTGTGTGTGTGTGTGTGTGTGTGTGTGTGTGTGTGTGTGTGTGTGTGTGTGCATAGAGTGCTTTTAGCCATGTCAATACAGTCTAAGGCAAACATTATAAAAACATACAGTACCAGTCAAAAGTTTGGACACACCTACTCATTCAAGGGTTTTTCTTTATTTTTACTATTTTCTACATTGTAGAATAATAGTGAAGACATCAAAACTATGAAATAACACATATGGAATCATGTAGTAACCAAAAAAGTGTTAAACAAATCAAAATATATTTTATATTTCAGATTCTTCATAGTAGCCACCCTTTGCCTTGATGACAGCTTTGCACACTCTTGGCATTCTCTCAACCAGCTTCATGAGGTAGTCACCCGGAATGCATTTCAATTAACAGGTGTGCCTTGTTAAAAGTTAAATTATGGACTTGTTTCTTCAAGTGCAGTCGCAAAAAACATCAAGCGCTATGATGAAACTGGCTCTCAGGAGAACCGCCACAGGAAAGGAAGACCCAGAGTTACCTCTGCTGCAGAGGATAAGTTCATTAGAGTCACCAGCCTCAGAAATTGCAGCCCAAATAAATGCTTCACAGAGTTCAAGTAACAGACACATCTCAACATCAACTGTTCAGAGGAGACTGCGTGAATCAGACCTTCACGGTCAAATTGCTGCAAAGAAACCACTACTAAAGGACACCAATAAGAAGAAGAGACTTGCTTGGGCCAAGAAACACGAGCAATGGACATTAGACCAGTGGAAATCTGTCCTTTAGTCTGATGAGTCCAAATTTGACATTTCTGGTTACAACCGCCGTGTCTTTGTGAGATGTAGAGTAGGTAAATGGATGATCTCTGCATGTGTATTTCCCACCGTGAAGCATGGAGGAGGAGGTGTGATGGTGTGGGGGTGCTTTGCTGGTGACACTGTCAGTGATTTATTTAGAAGGCACACTTAACCAGCATGGCTACCACAGAATTCTGCAGTGATACGCCATTTTATCTGGTTTACGTTTAGTGGGACTATCATTTGTTTTTCAACAGGACAATGACCCAAAACACCTCCAGGCTGTGTAAGGGCTATTTGACCAAGAAGGAGAGTGATGGAGTGCTGCATCAGATGACCTGGCCTCCACAATCACCCGACCTCAACCCAATTGAAATGGTTTTGGATGAGTTGGACCGCAGAGTGAAGGAAAAGCAGCCAACAAGTGCTCAGCATATGTGGGAACTCCTTCAAGACTGTTGGAAAAGCATTCCAGGTGAAGCTGGTTGAGAGAATGCCAAGAGTGTGCAAAGCTGTCATCAAGGCAACGGGGTGGCTACAATAACACTTTTTTGGTTGCTACATGATTCCATATGTATTATTTCATAGTTTTGATGTCTTCACTATTATTCTACAATGTATAACATTGTAAAAATAAAGAAAAACACTTGAATGAGTAGGTGTGTCCAAACTTTTGACTGGTACTGTAATTCATCAAACCCTGATTGGCAAAAGCAGGCATTATTTCCCCACATCTCTTCTGACTCTATTGGAAGCTCTATTGTGTTACAGACTGGTGTTTGGCCGAGAGACAGTTGGCATATCGAGCTCAATGGCTCGGCAGAGAATGGGAAAAGTCATAAATCCAATGTGATACTAAGCACAGGGAAGCATGCTGGAAGCCAATAACGTCAATAGCGGTACAGGCTCAGCCAATTGACTGCAGTGGTCTATGTGAGCTGCTCTCCTCCGTCTGACACCGTCTTGATTGATACAGATTACAGCTAAACAGACTGCAGCTTGGTGGAGAGAATTGAAAGATATGGACAGCGGAACACGTACACATTTCAATGGAGGACAAGCTCGAGTGTCCGGAACACTGGGAATTCTCTCTGTGACAGGAAGGTTTGGAGAAAAAAGATGACTGCAGCAGGGGAAGCTTATGATGGAGCACATCAAAGACTCGCTTCGGCTCTGACGTCTTTGGCTCATAACAGTGCAGCAAGCAACACACAACCCTGAGAGAAGCAGCCAGAAACATGAGCACAGTGAAGACGTGGAGTCAATTGTCAATGCGAAACCAGGACACATAGCATACCATGACGAATACATAAAGCAGAACACAATCTCAAAAATACCTTTAAAGGACGTTAGAACACAGACATTGTGTGTCAACAGTTGCGCTACTGATGATGATGACACTAATCTGCATATGTCACACCCCCCTCATAGTGTGGATCCAAAATGGCCGCTGCGTGTATGAATCATGTGTATAGGGGCCCTGTTGTCTGAGGATGCACAGGAAAGCAAAGGACAGCTGCAGGAAATGGCTGTTGTAAACATCATCATCAGCCATTCCAGAGCCATGAATCAGAGCATGACCAGCGGGGACCTGCAGCCAATGAGGTGCGCTGTGGAAGACGGCTGAGCAGCCAATGAGGTGCCCTGTTGAAGAACTCTGTCTGTGTGGATTGACCAGGATCAATAGATGGTTGAACCACTTGGCTTGACTCATGGACTTAACCTGGACCACCTCCTCGCCAACCACAAAGCAACCCACTTCTAGACCATCAACTTCCATTGACCTCCGTAACCCACATCATATTTCCACACATCACACATATACACACTCTCACCTGCGTGATAAAGCGCTATCTAATCAATACACCAACCGTTAGAGTAGGTTGAAGGAGTTTGGACCTTACCGTGGCCCCCACGCGTGAGAAAGGGCATCCTGTTGATGGCGATGGGCACTGTGCCATGCTTGTTGTGGAAGTGGTGGACGTGGTGGGTGGTGCTGAGGCTGGAGGAGACGCGGGCGGCCACGGCAGGGCAGGGGAAGGCCAGCAGGGCCAGGGAGAGCACCAGCCGGAACAGGCAGGCCGGGCTGGCCCACACCAGGGGCGCGGCGGGCCGCTGCACTAGCAGCAGTCCTCCACCCACCTCCAGGACCGCCCGAAGCATGGGGGCTGAGCTCGAAGGGACCAGCATTCCCCTCCAACTTCCTCCCATGCGACAGGAAGAGGAAGATGACATCTCAGATGGATCCAGGGCCCATGATCTCCGGCTTCCCAGCACAATAAAAAAATAATATATATAAAATCAGCAGAGGATGAACAAAAACAAGATCCTCCTCCTGAAGACGATGATCCCAAAATCACTGCAGGAAAAAAAGTTATATTCAGGAGAAAGAAAAACCCAAATCTTTCCAAAAAGGAGCAAAATTCCAAAATCCTCAAATTCCTTCAGTGAGTAAAGCGGCGAAATCCTTCCAGGAATCTATCTACTGTTCCTATCCTCCAGAGCACCAAAAATACAAACCCCAAAAAACTACAGCTCCCCCCCAAAAAAACGACCCCCCCCCCCCTGCCAACTAAAGATTTTTATTAAAATCACTCTCCTAGGCACCACATAACAAATTATCACTAGCGGTGGCAACCTAAACAGCAACCGATTAATCAGGGGAACACAAATTCTAAAACCAAAATGCCTCCATCTGTAAAACTATAAAACTAATCAACACAAAGATATTTCTCAGCTCGATAACCCTGTTTACTGTCTATAGTAACTGAAGGTTTCCTCTGCCTTGCGAGAGCGCTACAAACCTTCTCGATCCAGAGCCTGAGCCCTCGGTGTGGTTAAAAAAAAGACCACCATCCCCACCGTTTGCTGGATGAAACCTCTCACATCGGAAAACAACAGGCAAAAAAGGGATAGAGTGATAGAGAGAGGGCTAGTGCAGCGCCAAGACGATGGAGGTGCAGCTGAATCCAGCTTCCAGGCTATCAAATCCCTGGAGGGACGACAGAGCAGAGCAGTCTGCAACAGAGAGGAAAAGAAGGGATGTGGAAAATGAGTGCAAGGCAGAAAAAGAGAAAAAGCAGCGAGAGCAGCTATTCCCCACAACTACAGACTCAGAATCCCTCTCCCCTCGCAGAGAGAGCCGAGCTGGGATGGAGAGCAGCGAGGATATGGACCCAGAGGCAGTAGAGTCTCACCCAAGAGAGCATCCAAGTGATCCTTATTTCCCTCCAGCTCTGAAAAGCATCACAGCATACCGATCCTTAAAAATCTTCTTTGTCTCCTTCCCATTCGATATCACACACTGTCCTACTCTTGCTTATCCTTCTGTAGATGAAAACAGATTCCCGGATCTCTCCCTCTCAGTCTGTGGATTTCAAGATGCTGGTCTGAGGAAGAGGTAGTCCTCTCGGAGCTCCGTCGCAGACTAATGGCTGTCTTGCTCGGACCGGTGCCGCTGCTGTGAAATTCATGCTAATTGAAACAGGGGCTGCAGCAGTGAGAGCATCCTTTCCCCTCTTTCTTTCCACGAGGCTCTCCTGATCCAGCGGTCTATAGGCAGGCTGTCTGCGTACGCTGGGGCAGTAAAACACAAGACAGTGGCATAAATGGAGCAAGGGATGGTGGACGCACTCCGCTCCCATTGAAAGCACAGCCAGACTATGATACATAGCCAAGAGGAGATGCGGAGAGAGAGAGTGAGAGTGAGAGGTTGGGAGGGGAGGGTGGAGAGAGAGAGGCAGGGAGGAGGGGTAGCAGGCAGGCACACATGTTTGTGTATGCACACACACTACAAAAACAGAGTGAAGCTACAGATTTGCCGGGTAAGTAACAGCTTGGTGGACTGTTGGGAGTATTCTTGTTCCAGAGTCACTGGAATAACAACAGAGCAGCATGAATCAGTGAGGAATAACGAATAAACGGTCACATTCAGGTTAAAAATAAACAACAGATGCACCCATACAAAAACGTGTATCTGGTTTTTTTCACCTCATCATTGAGAGGATACAGCACACACATGTTCCTGGTGCATTGTTTCATGTCACCCTCCCCTCTTTCATTTCACCCTCCCCACTTTCATTTCACCCTCCCCTCTTTCATTTCACCCTCCCCTCTTTCATTTCACCCTCCCCTCTTCCATATCATCCTCCCCTCTTCCATATCATTCTCCCCTCTTCCATATCATCCTCCCCTGTACTCCCCGCTGCTACATGGCTCTCTCATCCACTAGCCCTTAATATCCCACTCCCATTTGTCTTGTCTTTTCCTTGTAACGCCACTGCTCTCTTTCTGCTATTCTTCTCATAGGAGGCCAGGGTAGAGAGATAGAGAGATAGTGACGAGAGAGGCAGAAAGAGAGGGATGTGGAGAGAGAGGAGAGAGAGAGAGAGAGAGAGAGAGAGAGAGAGAGAGAGAGAGAGAGAGAGAGAGAGAGAGAGAGAGAGAGAGAGAGAGAGAGAGAGAGAGAGAGAGAGAGAGAGAGAGAGAGAGAGAGAGAGAGAGAGCGGGAGAGCGGGAGAGCAGGAGAGAGGGAGAGAGGGAGAGAAGGAGCGAGAAAGAGAGAGAGAGAGAGAGAGAGAGAGAGAGAGAGAGCGAGAGAGAGCGAGAGCGAGAGAGAGGGAGAGGGAGAGAGGGAGAGAAGGTGAGAGGGAGAGAGGGAGAGAGGGAGAGAGAGGGAGAGAGAGAGAGCGGGAGAGAGGGAGAGAGGGAGAGAGGGAGAGAGGGAGAGAGAGAGAGAGAGAGAGCGGGAGAGAGGGAGAGCGGGAGAGAGGGAGAGAGGGAGAGCGGGAGAGAGGGAGAGAGGGAGAGAAGGAGCGGGAGCGGAAGAGAAAGAGGGAGCACATCACATAAATCACGGCTGATAGAGATCTCAGTTGGGAACGCCTCGCTGCTCTGAGAAGAGCGGTCTTGAAAAATGGGCAAACAGAAAAAGCCAGATTCACTCTTCCCTCTGTGACAGGAGGACAGGGCCAGACTATCATTCAGATACACATACACACTCAAATGCGCAAATGCCACAGCCCCCCAGCAGCAGTGGTGGGCTCGCCTAACAGAGACAGGCGGAGCCACCCCCGGGGCTATCAGGGTGATGGAGGTAGGACACCCGGGCAAGGGTGAGCTATGGTACGGGCCTGACCCAGACACCTGTCTAGAGCTGGCAGGGGTAGAACCAGGGAGCATATCATCATACACCCAGCCTTCTGTGGTTTAGAGGTGGGCCTGGGCCATCTACAGTGGGTCAGCAGTTAGCTCTAGGCTATGAGAGATTATCTCCAATAGGCAAAGAGGTGGAACTCTTAGCTCTGTAGATGGAGGGGTGCTGAAGGAAGGGAGGTAGAACTGTGTTCACTAGACAAAATGACACTCTATTGTGTATGTGATCGCATACAGAAACTTGTCCTGAGAAACGCCTTACAGCTGAAATGTTGACAATATGAAGTCCTTTACTCTTCTCTTGTGATTGTTTTTCTAGGAACAGAGACACACTGGACAAAACACTACCATACAGAGGTGTATTTCCACTCAGGTGAAGGGGTGTGTGAGGGGGAACTGAACATGATGAAATACACAATGTGCCTGCTACCACTCATGGTGCTGGGCTGAGAAAAACACCCAGGAGTGTATCGTCCTAACCCATCCCCCTATCCTCCACTCCTAGGTGATGCAAACCTGTCCCCAAGGGCACCACTGCCTCTAAAATAATGTTGTCCCCCGTGTAACTGCCCCTGCACTCCCTCCTAAAAGGCAAGTGAGGTCAGAGAGAGAGGAAGTGGGATTACAGTTCCTGGCGGTGGACAGATCAAATACTCCCCTCTGCTCCTAATGCCTTTCTCCCTACCGCCTAATCCCAAGAAAACTCTTCTACGTTAACCACATAATTAACTACAACCCCTCGTCCTCCCGTCCATATACAGTGGGTGTTGGGCCAGGGACCATCGAAAGAGAAAGTTGTTGAAGAGGAATTGGTGGAGAAATGTAGTATTCTGATAACAATAGGATTGCAAGGATTTAGCAAGCCCAAGAGATCAGTGTTTACGTGTGGGGAAATTCTCATCTCCAGGAGGAGGCTATGTCACGGGATGGTTGGAGTGTGGTAACGAGGCAACGTTTTTTAGATTTTTCCTTCTCAGAAGAGGTCAGGAAAATAGGACATGCTGAATCCCCTTTCTGGCACAGCGGGGGAGGCAGAAACACACAAACCAAGTCATCACTTTTTAACTCCCCACTCCCATTTGGATAATTCAATAACTTTTTTCTCCAAACCGATTCAAATGTTAGCCGCTTATGTACTGTACGTTAACTTTGTGCAGAAGCTCAAGCTGTCAGCCATGTATTCTGCAGGCAATGGGACACACTAGCAACACACAGACACTCAATTTGTCAGTTTAGCAACAGTTTCAGTACAGCACAGTATGTATTCTGTAGCATTGTACAAGTAGAGGCTATGCGATTACCACGTCACTGTGGGTCATATGAGGTTCAGTTTTAGCAACTAGCTAACTAGCTAGCAATGGCTATGTACGAGCTAGTAGTTAGCTATGGATTATCAAGTAGCTATAATATTCAGTCTAGCCCGCTAACAGTAAGGCATATGAGGCTACAGGCTGAGTTTAGCAACTAGCTATGGAGATGTACTAGCTATTCGCTAGCTATGAATTAGCGAGTTGCTACAAAATGGCTATTTTGATACAGTTGATTGAGTAGCCTCCCTGGCTAAAGTAATGGTTGGTTTATAATAATGCAGACTTAATGTTAACATCACTGCTGGGGAAAATAGAGAGAGAGAGAGAGAGAGAGAGAGAGAGAGAGAGAGAGAGAGAGAGAGAGAGAGAGAGAGAGAGAGGGAGAGGGAGAGGGAGAGGGAGAGGGAGAGGAGAGGGAGAGAGAGAGGGAGAGGGAGAGGGAGAGGGAGAGGGAGAGGGAGAGGGAGAGAGAGAGAGAGAGAGAGAGAGAGAGAGAGAGAGAGAGAGAGAGAGAGAGAGAGAGAGAGAGAGAGAGAGAGAGAGAGAGAGAGAAAGAGAGAGAGACACAGCTGACTGGGGGCTGTAATCTAATTGCACTGTGTATGTACTTCCTCTCATAGTCTGCTCTCAGGGAGCCGGGTAATTCAAATCTATCTGTTTTCTACAAGCCCCAGATTAATTTCACTGCTTCCTTGTACTCAGACATCCACCCACCAGTCCCCATCCCTCCTTCACAGCCACACACCGAGGTAGAGAGCAAAAAGGAAGAGAGGGGAGTTTCTTAATCAACTCTGATGATACATCCCAGAGAGAGAAGCAGTTTGAGAGACACCAACATTAATAACTAGCAACTACCCCCCAACCCTCTCGACATGATAGAAGCCCTCCTCCTCTCCATCGCTTCCTTTCAGCCAATCAGATCGCAGATCTCTCCGAACCCGTTTTATAGAACCCCATTTACGATATGTACAATAAAAAGCCCTTTACGTCTCTGAGAGAAGACAGTAATGGCGGTGTTATCCTGCAATGCTTCCACATCGTTAATTAGCTGTTGTTTAATCAAACCGATCTGGAATCTATCACATGTTGACGGGGTTCCCCAGGGCACAATAGGTAGGTTCTCAGAAGCTGAATCAGCGTTTGTGCCTGTTCAGAAAATGAACTGCCTTCAATGGCCACCAGAGATCTCTGAGAAGATTTAGTTAATTGCAGGAGAAGCCCCATTCCATTTTCCCCAACAACATTTATCAACATACTCCTATCTTTTTCAATGTAACACCCACCTATCTAAATAAGATACAGTGAGAACGATATCAAACCGATATCAACATTTCCTTCCCCTGAATACCCAATTTTCCCCATCACAGTATCTCCATTAGGATGAAAGTACCACAGGCAGCCTTTCTCACTCTCCCTCCTTTTCTCAATTCCTTTACATCCCTCTAGCCATCCATCTTAGGACACTAAGGCTGCACAGTGAGTCAGCTGTCGCAGTCCGCCCCTCCAGCTGTGGACCCAGCTGTCCGGGGCAGATGGGCCTGTCTCCCCCTCACCATCCCTGGGCAGCGAACTCAAAGAGGGGCACCTAACCTGGAGCCTTGGGCCACCGGGCCCTGGAACTCCATCTACCACTGAACAAGGACTACAGGATGGCTCCAATGGGCCAATCTAGCTAAACATCAACAAATAATACTATATGTCTGTGTATCTGTTTGAGGTTTTACCGTGAACAAAGGGATATTTCCTATACTAGCGTTCCATTTTGACTATTATAATGAGTAAACATGAGAAAAGGGTTGGCTAGGAGTGTGAGCAGCTGCAAAGGCAATTCCAGAAGAATACAGGCCGGTAGTAATCTGTTGCACAGGAGGACAAAAGAGAGTCTATTTTGACAAGAATTGACTGTTTTACTATTTCAATAGGCAATGCAGACTCAACAATGCCGCCAGCCACATAGAGAGGGATGGAGAGAGTGAGAGAGAGAGAGGGGGGAGGGGGGGGCTTCCTAAAGGACCATATTGCAGTGCTCTCGGGTATGAGACGACAGAGTGTTTAAAACTGAATCACATCTAATTTATCCCCTGCTACAAAACATGTGAAGAGGAACTGCTGATAACTACTGGGAGACAGAGAGAAGGAGGGAGAGTGAGAGAGAGAGAGAGGGGAAAGAGAGAGCGAGAGAGAGAGAGAGAGAGAGAGAGAGGGAGAGAGAGGGGGGGGAGAGAGGGGAAAGAGAGAGAGCGAGGGAGAGTGAGAGCGAGGGAGAGTGAGAGAGAGAGAGAGAGAGAAAGAGAGAGAGAGAGAGGTGGGGAAGAGAGAGAGGGGAAAGAGAGAGAGCGAGGGAGAGTGAGAGCGAGGGAGAGTGAGAGAAAGAGAGAGAGAGAGAAAGAGAGAGAGAGAGAGAGAGGTGGGGAAGAGAGAGAGGGGAAAGAGAGAGAGCGAGGGAGAGTGAGAGAGAGAGATAGAGAAAGAGAGCAAAACAAGGGAGGAGGGAGAGAAAGAGAGAGCGAACAACATCTAGTAAGGCGTATTTAAGACATAAGCTATTCTGGAAGTTTTGTGGGGGCTTCCTAAAGGACCATATTGCAGTGCTCTCGGGTATGAGACGCCAGAGTGTTTAAAACTGAATCACATCTAATTTATCCCCTGCTAGAAAACATGTGAAGAGGAACTGCTGATAACTACTGGGAGACAGAGAGAAGGAGGGAGAGTGAGAGAGAGAGAGAGGGGAAAGAGAGAGCGAGAGAGAGAGAGAGAGAGAGAGAGAGAGAGAGAGAGAGAGAGAGAGAGAGAGGGGGGAAGAGAGAGAGGGGAGGAGGGAGAGAAAGAGAGAGCGAACAACATCTAGTAAGGCGTATTTAAGACATAAGCTATTCTGGAAGTTTTGTGGGTATTTAGATTCAATAAATGGGAAGCGGCTATTGATTTACGCTCCAGATAGCGAACAGAGATTTGCGTCCTATTTCACAGATTAACACACAACACAATGAGAAGTCCGCTGGGAATAGATGGCTGGAGAATTATTCCCCCCTTCCTCTCTTTTTCTACACGTACAAAGGGCCACACTTCGAGTTACAATCTCCTCAGATACTACTGCTGTGCTGATAGTGTTTCCTACGTCAACAGCCTGTGATATATAACCTTTACACAATGATAACTAAATACACTTTCTCTACTCAGACCCCTAAGGTTATTAGATGAGGATTTGATGGTACATTGACTCTTAGGCTGCGTTTAGACAGGCAGCCCAATTCTGATATTTTTTCCACTAATTGGTCTTTTGACCAATTACATCAGATCTTTTCACATCAGATCTTTTTAAGAGCGAATCTGATTGGTCAAAAGACAAATTAGTTGGGAAAAAAGACCTGAATTGGGCTGCCTGTCTAAATGCATCCATTGTCACCTAGCAGACGTTGCTGCAAATGGAGTGAACCGTTGATATCTGCTTCATTTGGAGAGAAGTATGCAGGTGGAAACCAGAGGGAAATCAATATTTGAAAGATATCCCCAGTTTTAATTCCATCCCCAGTTTTAATTCCATGCAAAATTAGACAAATTACAACTATTGATAACTAGTTACCACTGGAGATCTCTCTCTACCACAACTGAGACTGAATTCAGACAAAGGTGTTGGACCAGTGAGGCTGCAGTTCAATAATCAAAGATGGCCTACAAGCTTTCTGTAATAGTCATACCTGTCATGTTAATCCCTTTCTGAATACAGAATGAATAGTGTTTACAATCCAGGAGGGCTCAGTAGTTGGGTTCAATACCCTGATGCTGAAAGCACAGCACAACAGAAGGAATGCAGAATTAGCCTCCCCTCTTTTATAAACTGAACTGTAAAAGGCCATGTTTTTACAGTATCACTTAAAAGCTCCCTAAAAACATTTCAATATTGTTTACAGGTCCACTACTTTATCATTCACTGGCTGTGAGTTTCAGTTTGGTCATAATCCGCTTTCCGTGGCCCATATCAGAACACTGGACTGCCCTTACAAAGCAAAGCAAAGCACTCATTCCTCTTCATTTTTCTTTCTGTATCCCTGGTCACCTATCAACAGGGACCACGGTTAATTACAAAAAAGAGGAAGGAGAACTATTTGGTTTGTGATTAATTTCCTGCAGTGCCAGAGAGACTCAGCTCCTTTCTGGCAGTGTAGCCAGTGTGTATGTGGTGCAGAGGCAGCACTGAAAATCTGAATTTCAGAGTTTTTGTCCATCAAAATAACATTAAATTGATCTGAAATACAGTATAGACATTGTTAATGTTGTAAATGGCTATTGTAACTGGAAACTGATTATTTTTAATGGAATATCTTCATAGGCGTACAGAGGCCCATTATCAGCAACCATCAGTCCTGTGTTCCAATGGCACGTTGTGTTCGCTAATCCAAGTTTATCATTTTAAAAGGCTAATTGATCATTAGAAAACCCTTTTGCAATTATGTTAGCACAGCTGAAAACTGTTGTGCTGATTAAAGAGGTAATAAAACTGGCCTTCTTGAGACTAGTTGAGTTTCTGGAGCATCAGCAATTGTGGGTTCGATTACAGGCTCAAAACGGCCAGAAACAAATCACTTTCCTCTGAAACTCGTCAGTCTATTCTTGTTTTGAGAAATGAAGGCTATTCCATGCGAGAAAATGCCAAGAAACTGAAAATCCCATACAACGCTGTGTACTACTCCCTTCACAGAACAGCGCAAACTGGCTCTAACCAGAATAGAAAGAGGAGTGGGAGGCCCCGGTGCACAACTGAGCAAGAGGACAAATACATTAGAGTGTCTAGTTTGAGAAACAGACGCCTCACAGTTCCTCAACTGGCAGCTTCATTAAATAGTTCCCGCAAAACACCAGTCTCAACGTCAAAAGTGAAGAGGTGACTCCGGGATGCTGACCTTCTAGGCAGAGTTGCAAAGAAAAAGCCATATCTCAGACTGGCCAATAAAAAGAAAAGATTAAGATGGGCAAAAGAACACAGACACTAGACAGAGGAAGATTGAAAAAAAAGTGTTATGGACAGACAAATCGAAGTTTGAGGTGTTCGGATCACAAAGAAGAACATTTGTGAGATGCAGACTAAATGAAAAGATGCTGGAGGAGTGCTTGATGCCATCTGTCAAGCATGGTGGAGGCAATGTGATGGTCTGGGGGTGCTTTGGTGGTGGTAAAGTGGGAGATTTGTACACGGTAAAAGGGATCTTGAAGAAGGAAGGCTATCACTCCATTTTGCAACACCATGCCATACCCTGTGGACGGCGCTTGATTGGAGCCAATTTCCTCCTACAACAGGACAATGACCCAAAGCACAGCTCCAAACTATGCAATAACTATTTAGGGAAGAAGCAGTCAGCTGGTATTCTGTCTATAATGGAGTGGCCATCACAGTCACCGGATCTCAACCCTATTGAGCTGTTGTGGGAGCAGCTTGACCGTATAGTATGTAAGAAGTGCCCATCAAGCCAATCCAACTTGTGGGAGGTGCTTCAGGAAGCATGGGGTGAAATCTCTTCAGATTACCTCAACAAATTGACAACTATGACGAGACCGTCTACAGGGAGGAGGTGAGGGCTCTGGGAGTGTGGTGCCAGGAAAATAACCTCTCACTCAACATCAACAACACAAAGGAGATTATCGTGGACTTCAGGAAACAGCAGAGGGTGCACCCCCCTATCCACATCGACGGGACCGCAGTGGAGAAGGTGGAAAGCTTCAAGTTCCTTGGCGTACACATCACCGACAAACGGAAATGGTCCACCCATGCAGACAGTGTGGTGAAGAAAGCTCAACAGAGCCTCTTCAACCTCAGGAGGCTGAAGAAATTTGGCTTATCACCTAAAACCCTCACAAACTTTTACAGATGCACAATTGAGAGCATCTTGTCGGGCTGTATCACTGCCTGGTACGGCAACTGTACCGCCCACAACCACAGGGCTCTCCAGAGGGTGGTGCGTTCTACCGAACGCATTACCAAGGGCAAACTACCCACCATCCAAGACACATACAGCACCTGATGTCACAGGAACAAAAACACCATCAAGGACATCAACCACCCGAGCCACTGCCTGTTCACCCTGCTATCATCCAGAAGGCGAGGTCAGTACAGGTGCATCAAAGCTGGGACCGAGAGAATGAAAAACAGCTTCTATCTCAAGGCCATCAGACTGTTAAATAGCCATCACTAGCACATTAGAGGCTGCTGCTGCCTATTGAAATCACTGGCCACTTTAAGAAATGGAACACTAGTCACTTTAATAATGTTTACATATCTTATAATGCATTCTATTCTATAATACTATTTTGTATCTTAGTCCATGCCACTCTGTCATTGCTTGTCCATATATGTATATATTCTTAAATCCAATTCCTTACTTTTTTGTGTGTATTGGGTATATGTTGTGAAATTGTTAGATATTACTGCACGGTCGGAGCTAGAAGCACAAGCATTTCGCTACACCCGCTATAACATCTGCTAAACACGTGTATGTGACAAATAAAATGTGATTTGATTTGATTTGACTAGAATGCCAAAGGTCTGCAAGTCTGTAATTGCTGCAAATGGAGGATTCTTTGACGAACGCAAAGTTTGATGGACAGAATTATTATTTAAATTAAAATCATTATTTCTAACCTTGTCAATGACTACATTTCCTATGCATTTTGCTATATTTCCTATTCAATCTCATTTCATGTATGTTTTCATGGAAAACAAGGACATTTCTAAGTCACCCCAAACTTTTGAATGGTAGTGTATATATATGGGGGATTGGAAATGATGCAGACAATTACATTGATAGAAGCCACAATTTATCTGCAATATTAAAGCTGATCTACCCCCTATATATATATATATATATATACAGTGGGGAGAACAAGTATTTGATACACTGCCGATTTTGCAGGTTTTCCTACTTACAAAGCATGTAGAGGTCTGTAATTTTTATCATAGGTACACTTCAACTGTGAGAGGCGGAATCTAAAACAAAAATCCAGAAAATCATATTGTATGATTTTTAAGTAATTAATTTGCATTTTATTGCATGACATAAGTATTTGATCACCTACCAACCAGTAAGAATTCCGGCTCTCACAGACCTGTTAGTTTTTATTTAAGAAGCCCTCCTGTATTAACTGCACCTGTTTGAACTTGTTACCTGTATAAAAGACACCTGTCCACACACTCAATCAACCAGACTCCAACCTCTCCACAATGGCCAAGACCAGAGAGCTGTGTAAGGACATCAGGGATACAATTGTAGACCTGCACAAGGCTGGGATGGGCTACAGGACAATAGGCAAGCAGCTTGGTGAGAAGGGAACAACTGTTGGCGCAATTATTAGAAAATGGAAGAAGTTCAAGATGACGGTCAATCACCCTCGGTCTGGGGCTCCATGCAAGATCTCACCTCGTGGGGCATCAATGATCATGAGGAAGGTGAGGGATCAGCCCAGAACTACACGGCAGGACCTGGTCAATGACCTGAAGAGAGCTGGGACCACAGTCTCAAAGAACCATTAGTAACACACTACGCCGTCATGGATTAAAATCCTGCAGCGCACGCAAGGTCCCCCTGCTCAAGCCAGCGCATGTCCAGGCCCGTCTGAAGTTTGTCAATGACCATCTGGATTATCCAGAGGAGGAAAGGGAGAAGGTCATGTGGTCTGATGAGACAAAAATATAGCTCTTTGGTCTAAACTCCACTCGCCGTGTTTGGAGGAAGAAGAAGGATGAGTACAACCCCAAGAACACCATCCCAACCGTGAAGCATGGAGGTGTAAACATCATTCTTTGGGGATGCTTTTCTGCAAAGGGGACAGGACGACTGCACCGTATTGAGGGGAGGATGGATGGGGCCATGTATCGCGAGATCTTGGCCAACAACCTCCTTCCCTCAGTAAGAGCATTGAAGATGGGTCGTGGCTGGGTCTTCCAGCATGACAACGACCCGAAACACACAGCCAGGGCAACTAAGGAGTGGCTCCGTAAGAAGCATCTCAAGGTCCTGGAGTGGCCTAGCCAGTCTCCAGACCTGAACCCAATAGAACATCTTTGGAGGGAGCTGAAAGTCCGTATTGCCCAGCGACAGCCCCGAAACCTGAAGGATCTGGAGAAGGTCTGTATGGAGGAGTGGGCCAAAATCCCTGCTGCAGTGAGTGCAAACCTGGTCAAGACCTACAGGAAACGAATGATCTCTGTAATTGCAAACAAAGGTTTCTGTACCAAATATTAAAGTTCTGCTTTTCTGATGTATCAAATACTTATGTCATGCAATAAAATGAAAATCAATTACTTAAAAATCATACAATGTGATTTCTGAATTTTTGTTTTAGATTCCGTCTCTCACAGTTGAAGTGTACCTATGATAAAAATCACAGCCCTCTACATGCTTTGTAAGTAGGAAAACCTGCAAAATCGGCAGTGTATCAAATACTTGTTCTCCCCACTGTATATACGAAAGGGCCATCCGGGGAATCAACAGCTGTGTGAGACTATGTTTCTTTTCCATTGTTTGTCCTTGTGAATGGAGCCTGCTGTTATTTATTGTGTGTATGCGTGGTTATATATGAATGCATGTGTGAGTTTGTGTGTACTTTACTTAGTATTACTGTGTCCACTAAAGTCAATCCTTGATGGTGTTTCATGGCGCAGCCTTCTGAGGTGGTTGGATTATATACACCTAGATTATGGGTCAAGTGCTTGGATTAAACCCATTGTTGGGCAGGTGTTTAGGGCCCAACTTGGCAACCTCACTGTAAAGGCCTCATATCAAATCTCTCCATCTATCGTTCCCACTTCAAACACGAAGTCGCTATACATGTTATATGTATAATAGGATTAGCGTTACCGCTACTGCACCACCTGCTGTTATAGATAGGAAGGTATTTGAGGAAGAGAGCCTTGATGTGGATAGTTGAAAGTCTCTCAGAACTTCAGGAACGTGCGGTCTGGGCGCTGGGGAGGCTTAAGCTCAGAGGTTATTAATTTTTTGCTTTCTGATACAGTATTTGTTGTAAGCGAGTGAGAAAATGGAAGAAATAGAGAATAACAGAGAGAGAGAGAGAAAGAGATGGCTCTAGGATATGCCCTTGGCATTTCTGCAGTGTATTGTCTATTCACCTCAGGGTAAAGCATATGCATTGGAAGGCTCAATACTGTCTGCGTTAACCCGTTGACATACCTCTTCGTATCATCACTTCATATTGAGACACATGGATTCATCAGAAGATTTTGATTGAGTGGTAGAGCTTATCTAATGACGAGCAACAGGGAAGGTTAAAGGGTTAACTAATTCAGGTTTTAACGTACAGGAAACATGCTTTGCATATGTGAGTGTTGCCTTTCCATTAACTGGTAGAATAATTTTTTTGTGCTACACATTTCAATCACAACAGATGGTAGGCTATAGTTTTCATTTAAAGAGATGTAAAGCGATAGATATCTTATTCACACACATGTGCATACACAAGCACAAACACACACACACACTTGCAACCCAAGGCATTTTCCCTCTGAGAGTACAGTAGATGGGAAGGAGAAGGTGGGACGTGGTGACAGCCATGGTGTAATTACTCAAAAAGACTTAATGACCTAGAGTGGATACATCACTTTGTTTTAATTCAGTTGTGGGAGGAAGCTCTTCTGAAGCAACCAGACAGACAGACAGACAGACAGACAGACAGACTTACACTTAGTGAGTGCATACATTTTTTTTTCTTCTTTATTTTCTTTTTTTTTATACTGGTCCCCCATGGGAAACGAACCCACAACCCTGGCGTTGCAAACGCCATGCTCTACCAACTGAACTACACGGGACTACGTGTCTTAATAGGGCATTGGAAACCATGAGCCAGAACAGCTTGGCATAGATTTTACAAGTGTCTGGAACTCTATTGGAGGGATGCAACACCATTCTTCCACGAGAAATTCCATAATTTGGTGTTTTGTTGATGGTGTTGGAAAACACTGTCTCAGGTGCCGCTCCAGAATCTCCCATTGGGTTGAGATCTGGAGACTGACACACACACACACACACACACACACACACACACACACACACACACACACACACACACACACACACACACACACACACACACACACCCTTTAAACCCCCCTTTGCTCCTTTAAGACCTCTCTTTCAGAGATCTCTTCTTCTAGCTATGGTATCCAAAATAATGGGCATTTCTATACATGACCCTAAGCAAGATGGGATGCTATTTGCTTAATTAACTCAGGAACCACACCTGTGTGGATATACTTTGTATCCCTGAAGTGTTTCCTTTACTTTGGCAGTTACCTGTACATCATCTGTCTGTTCCTATGTGTTCAATGTTCATCATTGATGATTCGTTCATACGTACAGAGAACACACATTCCGCCGTTGCCGAGAATGCATTCCATTGCATTCCATTTTCCGAGGTGTTCTCTCCTCGGTCAGGAAATATCAAGGATAGTAAATGTTTTCATTAGCTAAAAAAGGAACATTGGTCCAAGAGATTTCACATTGATTTTTATATGCTTGAAACTCAATGGAAAGTGCCCTTTTTGACAAAGAGAAAAAGCGAGAGCAGAAAACAACATCAACCTCGGCAGGCGGAGGGGTAAAAAAAACAAAAAAACTTGACAAGTCGTTGGGTACAGACAGGAAATGTAATCACTTGACAATTTGCCTCGCTGTTGGGCCTGGTTCAGGGGTGTCAGGATTATTCTGTAGGAGGCCTCGAATGAATGAGTCAATCACTCGATTTGCACCTCGGTTGATCTCTGCCAGTTTTACACATCAAACGCTCACACAAAATGATCTCTCTCTCTCTCTCTCTCTCTCTCTCTCTCTCTCTCTCTCAATTCAATTCAATTCAATTTAAGGGCTTTATTGGCATGGGAAACGTGTGTTAACATTGCCAAAGCAAGTGAAGTAGATAGTAAACAAAAGTGAAATAAACAATAAATATTAACAGTAAACATTTCACTCAGAAGTTTCAAAAGAATAAAGACATTTTAAATGTCATATTATGTATATATCGCTGTTGGGCCTGGTTCAGGGGTGTCAGGATTATTCTGTAGGAGGCCTCGAATGAATGAGTCAATCACTCGATTTGCACCTCGGTTGATCTCTGCCAGTTTTACACATCAAACGCTCACACAAAATGATCTCTCTCTCTCTCTCTCTCTCTCTCTCTCTCTCTCTCTCTCAATTCAATTCAATTCAATTTAAGGGCTTTATTGGCATGGGAAACGTGTGTTAACATTGCCAAAGCAAGTGAAGTAGATAGTAATCAAAAGTGAAATAAACAATAAATATTAACAGTAAACATTACACTCAGAAGTTTCAAAAGAATAAAGACATTTTAAATGTCTCTCTCTCTCTCTCTCTCTCTCTCTCTCTCTCTCTCTCTCTCTCTCTCTCTCTCTCTCTCTCTCTCTCTCTCTCTCTCTCTACTCTTGGCAGTTACTTATTACTTGTATATGTAAACTGACAACATCTACCTGTTCAATAATTGACATGGCTTTGAGATGAGTCTCCAGGTGAGGTCATGTGTTAGACAAGGATTCAGAGGTTGACGTAAGTTTCTGTAGTCTGGTGCCAGCTCATTTGAAGATAATGGGTGTAATTAACAAATAACATGAGTTACAACTCTCTCCTCATCTCTCCTCCTGTCTGTCTGAGCTTTGATTAGTCTCTTATGTGCCTCCACTTGACTAGAAACAACATCTCTTATTTAGAAGAAATATAACTCTTATCTCTAATTGTGTAATGTGAAATAACAAGGCCTAAAATCTAATTGTATTTAATTAGATTTAATATAACCTGTTAGAATGGTTAAAAAAGGAAACATAATAATTACACTTTTATCTGTTGACTGTTATAATTTCTTATTTCAAGATCATTTTGGAGTTAAGAGAACACTTAGGGTCAAACAAATGAATGTTCACCACCTTCAAAGAGCATGATTCAATCTTAACTGAGGTTTGATCACCATCACTATAAAGATCTTAAAGCTTGACAGGTTTTGTACCAAATATCTTATTCGATTTTCTGTGCTTGTTATACAAATGTTTAATGCCAATGGGTTTAATCATAATCAGATTAATGTAATCGGAATTTGTAATTGGAATAATTAAAATAATATTTTTCAATCGTAACTTCACTCTATAACCCTGCCCCTGTGTCATAAGTCAAGTCCCTCCACATTATTAGGGCAGCCGGGGCGTCACCCCGTTCAATGAGGTATTCCATAGTAATGCATAAGGATAGGGTGTGGCGACTATAGCAGCTAGCAAAGGGCGTCTCTGCATGGTCTAAGCTGAACGTGATACATGGGGACCGTTCCGTTCTAATCACCCTCCCACTGCTACATGGCCAGCAGGCATAATATACTGCCTCGCTGATCAAATGCCATGATGGCACATTTAATTAAATACCTTTTTATTTGGATTGGCGCGTTTTGCCTCGCTATGCGCTGCCTAGGCTAGAGGGTCTTAAAGGCATCTCTGTGTGCCGGAGACTGATAAAGTCATTACACTGCTGTAGTCATCATCATATGAAAAAGAAATAAAAAAAAAGAAGTATGCACTCACTAACTGTAAGTCGCTCTGGATAAGAGCATCTGCTAAATGACTAAAATGTAAAAAAAATCATAGTGTGTGGATGTGTGTGTGTTTTCCTTTGTTCACCATGCGATATACTATAAACCAGGGTTTCCCAACTGTCGGCCCGCTGTGATTTTCTCCAAGAGATTTTACATTTTGGAAATCTGTTCCCAAGTATTCCCACACATAATAGAGAGACACGTGATCATATACAAATGTAAGCAACATTTCAAATGATTATGTTTTAGTCAAATATTGTATCTGTTTGGGCTGCTTGCGGTCAATTTGCAGTCTACTAATTATTTTAAATGATGTTCCGGCCCCCCCCTGGCCATCCGCTCAAGAAGAAAACAAGCCTGCGGCTGAATCTAGTTGATGATCCCTGTTATAAACCTTAAACACGTAGCATAATCAGAAATACTAATGAAGCAGTCATAACCGTAGAGATCCTATTAATTTACTAGAGGGGCAATGTCACAAATCCTCAAAGTTACAGAATGTATTCTAATTCCAAATTATATGGTCGTAACACTGAACATGAGTAAAGGGTGATTACGACTGCCTGTGTTCTTTTGTCCACAGTGACATATATACCATACATGTATGTGCTATACCATTCTCATATGTAACAAGATTAGAATACTTGTGAAACGGCAATACAAATTAACATAGGATTAATAAACCCCACAACAGCGATTTATCTGAAGCATCGATATGCTTGAGGAGGCATCCATAATCCTGTATACACTTTCTCTGTCATCATCCCTTCTTTCCACTGTGGTTGTGGGCATCTATTTTTCCTGGCTATGTAAACATGCCCCCTGCTTGCTGGTGATTGGTCTGCCCGGCCCTTGGAGGTCAGCGCTGGCCCCGCCCACATGCTCTTGGCTGCAGCCGACACATCCCGTGGGTCAAAGAACCTTGAAATTGAAGTGCTGCTTTCCAGGGAGACAGGCTTTGGCCCCCTTAACAGTCGTGGTGAAACGTTTTGAGAATGACACAAATACTAATTTTCACAAAGTCTGCTGCCTCAGTTTTGATGATGGCAATTTGCATATACTCCAGAATGTCATGAAGAGTGATCAGATGAATTGCAATTCATTGCAAAGTCGCTCTTTACCATGAAAATGAACTTAATCCCGAAAAAAAAATTCCACTGCATTTCAGCCCTGCCACAAAAGGACCAGCTGCCATCATGTCAGTGATTCTCTCGTTAACACAGGTGAGAGTGTTGACGAGGACAAGGCTGGAGATCACTCTGTCATGCTGATTGAGTTAGAATAACAGATTGGAAGCTTTAAAAGGAGGGTGGTGCTTGAAATCATTGTTATTTCTCTGTTAACCATGGTTACCTGCAAGGAAACACGTGCTGTCATCATTGCTTTGCACAAAAAGGGCTTCACAGGCAAGGATATTGCTGCTAGTATGATTGCACCTAAATCAACCATTTTTCGGATCATCAAGAACTTCAAGGAGAGAGGCTCAATTGTTGTGAAGAAGGCGTCAGGGCGCCCAAGAAAGTACAGCAAGCGCCAGGACCGTCTCCTAAAGTTGATTCAGCTGCGGGATCGGGGCACCACCAGTGCAGAGCTTGCTCAGGAATGTCAGCAGGCAGGTGTGAGTGCATCTGCAAACACAGTGAGGCGAAGACTTTTGGAGGATGGCCTGGTGTCAAGAAGGCAGCAAAGAAGCCACTTCTCTCCAGGAAAAACATCAGGGACATACTGATGTTCTGCAAAAGGTACAGGGATTGGACTGCTGAGGACTGGTGTAAAGTCATTTTCTCTGACGAATCCCATTTCCGATTGTTTGGGGCATCCGTAAAACACCTTGTCCGGAGAAGACAAGGTGAGCGCTACCATCAGTCCTGTGTCATGCCAACAGTAAAGCATCCTGAGACCATTAATGTGTGGGGTTGCTTCTCAGCCAAGGGAGTGGGCTCACTCACAATTTTGCCTAAGAACACAGCCATGAATAAAGAATGGTACCAACACATCCTCAGAGAGAAACTTCTCCCAAACATCCAAGAACAGTTTGGTGACGACCAATGCCTTTTCCAGCATGATGGAGCACCTTGCCATAAGGCAAAAGTGATAACTAAGTGGCTCGGGGAACAAAACATCAACATTTTGGGTCCATGGCCAGGAAACTCCACAGACCTTAATCCCATTGAGAACTTGTGGTCGATCCTCAAGAGGCGGGTGGACAAACAAAAACCCACAAATTCGGACAAACTCCAAGCATTGATTATGCAAGAATGGGCTGCCATCAGTCAGGATGTGGCCCAGAAGTTAATTGACAGCATGCCAGGGCGGATTACAGAGGTCTTGAAAAAGAAGGGTCAACACTGCAAATATTGACTCTTTGCATAAACTTAATTATACTTCAGTATACCATAGTAACATATGACAAAAATATCTCATAACACTGAAGCAGCGTACTTTGTGAAGACCAATACTTGTGTCATTCTCAAAACTTTTGACCACGACTGTATGTATTAAACACTTTTATCTCCCTCTATCTCTCGCGGTGTGTACGTTTGCGTCATTTCATTTGTGACGCCTTGCTATATAATTATTTTCTCCCCCTCTTCTTTCTTTCTCTCCCGAGTGTCTCTTCCGCTTTTAATAAGAAAAAGGCAAGTCTTTAAAAGCGGCCGCTAGCTTTGATTCTGAAACCGAATCTCTCTGTGTCTCATCCACACCCATATCGGCATGAGATGAAGTACCAACCCGCTGCTCCTCCCAACCTCTTTGGTGAAGCACTATTAATTGCAAGTGGCCACTTGTCACCATTCAATAGCTAAGTGTTCGCGTCCTTCCCCTTATCAAAGGCACTTTGCTCAACCATGATAGTTTTCACATATTCAGCAGTTCTGTTCTAATAAAGACTACATCCCCCACAATTGTCAGACACTTCCTGGTTGGCTGATACACCTTCATACTGTATCTTGTAGCCGTAAGCTCCCCCTTTTGTCAAGGCTTTATTGAGAATGAGAGCCGGTTAAATATCTCTGAGCTCCGGTGCCAGATTAAGATAATTTAAATGCAAAGCATAGGCCCCGGCCTCAAGAACCCTCTAAGAAAAATCAAGGGCAATTAACAGAACATAAGGAGCGTATCGCTTCCCATCTCGGTGGCTCTTGGGTCACCGCTGTAAGGGATAGGTTTATCTACCCCTCTAGACCCTCAGAGGGTGTACCACACACACACACACACACACACACACACACAAACACACACACAGATGAATGCACACACACAAACAGAGACACCCACACAAGGGAGCACACACAGCGAGGAATGATTCGACTTAAGTCTCTACATCAGAACAGTGTTAGGCTTTGAGGACCCATGGGGTGGAATTTTTCCCCAAGAACATTCTTATTACCTGCACCTTTCCAATTATAGTTCAAAGACAAGCTTGGGGGATGCATTTCCTGGAGGGTGAGTGAGCAACTGCCTGTAGAGACAGTTTGGAAGCCTGGTTGTTCAAACACTGGAACACACAGCTACCTGGCTAGAATGAGTTCTCTCTGGAGCGAGGCATACCATCGGCCTATGTGTTGAGTTTGAAATGGCCAAGCTTAGATAACCTCTCCCTAAGGCCTGGTGGTTGAAAACACACTGCTCCCTTAGAATGGTTTCTATCTGGAGCAATGCATACCGTATGTGATGGCTTACCTTAGCAAACCTCTCACTAAACCCTTAGCTGCCACTCACACACGGAGCAGCAGAGCCTACCACTTCCTGGGAGGGTACAATGTGTCTGGATATCCTCGCATGATCAGACAACTGAAACTGTTACGGTATGCTGGTTCAACATGACCAGACAACTGAAACTGTTACGGTATGCTGGTTCAACATGACCAGACAACTGAAACTGTTATGGTATGCTGGTTCAACATGACCAGACAACTGAAACTGTTACGGTATACTGGTTAAACTGAGGCACAAATGGAGCCTGCATGTCCCATGATACATGTATTCCATTTGAAAGTTCCTGTGAGGTGGTCTTTTAAAATGTTTTATCTTATGCAATGTCTTAAGAAACTTGAATATTGTGTATCCATACAGGACACAGAAGGAGAGAGAGAGAGAGGGGAAGGAAGGACAGAGGGAGTGAGGGATGGAGAGATTGCAGAAATGCAGAGAATTCCCAGCGCTGTCCTCCCACATTGTTCGCACGGCAACCACAGTTAGACAACCAATTAGCAAAGAGTGGTGAGCAGGTGGAGATCTCTCGGCCTGGCAAACACTGCTCACGTCACCCTGTCTCTCTCCATCTTTCTCTCTCTTCTGTGTCCCTGCCTCCCTCAATGGCCATCCACTCATCAGTAGAACGTCTCCGTGGGCAGTAGAATGTCTCTGTGACTAGATGTCACGCCTGTCTATGTCCAATTCTGCTACCCCTAAGCCAACAAACCAAACTTCAGTGAACATAGTGTCACTGGTGAAGAGGTGCTAGGGCAAGCATGACTCCCCTCCAGTGGAGTGGTGGGCAGCAGTGTAGCCGATTAGTACTGCTCTAGATTCACCTGTTTCCCTCGTCTACAAGGCCTGTGCTGGCTGAACAGCTCTATATGAGAGAGGGACGGTGAGGCAGACATGGAGGAGTGTGGATGAGGAGGACAAACACACCATCAACCTAGGAACCACATGCAGAATGACGTCCTTAGCATTTGGCTGGACAGGGGAAAGGCTGGCCTACTCAATGAGTACTGCAGGGCAGAGTAGACAGGCTATCCCAGGCTAGAGCATTTAGCCACCAGCCCAGAGGCCAAATCCAGGCCCAAGCCCTGGCTCAGACGGGCAGCTGGAAGCGGACCAGGCCTCATAGGGTAAACCCTGTTGGAACGAGGGCTAGCAGAGGCAAGCAGCAGGCCAGACAGTTAACAATTCTGGGGCAATGCAGTACTTCTTTTCACAAACACGCTAACAAAAACATGCACACACAGACACACACACACATTTTTTTTGGCTTAACTCTACATACATACACATACAGCCAGCATAAACAATTAAACCTGGCAGTTTTTCCGGTGTTGAGCAACGGTTGAAAACCTGGAAGCTTTTCAGAGAGACAAAACGGCCTACCTTAGAACATTAACACATTATCTTACATCACTGCATCGCCCACTAGAACACACACAGAAATGTCAGGGTACATAAACTGCTGTGTACGTAGCCTGTGAATGCTGACTAGAATATCACATATACAGTAATCAACCAAAGACAGCTCATATTGCCCTACCAATGTAAGATACATTATTTGGTATCTATCCTATCCCCGGTGCTCTAATGTATTACTGCTTCTGTGACCAACAGATGAGCTCCACAGTTCCCCATCACTCTAGGAGGATTCCCTGTCTCAAGCCCCTGGTTCTTCCTTCTCTGGTTGCTACACACTCCATCTTGCTGCAAGATTACAACGCTATTCTAATATTATGCAAATGTCATTTAGTAACATGTATTCATTGTATTATGTTTTCATTGTGTAAATAACTACACTATTACTCCTGGAACTGTCCACGGCTCGCGTTTCCGATGGGGTTTCAGTTTTTACAGAGCTTGGAACTATAAGGTTCTATCTGCATTTTTGTCTAAATGTAGTTATTTACACAGCCTTGTTCTGATCAATGTTCTCTACCTATATAGTACTCGAAATACCCCAATTAATGTTGTAAAGATCAAAAGAATACAAGATAAAAATTGATGACACCATTCAAACCAATGAGGGTTTGGAACTTTAAAACCAATTATCTCTGAATCATCTTTTTACAGATAGAACCTTATGGTCCCAAGCTCTCGTTTTACCCAGAGCAGGATATGAATCTGGGTTGCACCGCATTGTCTGAACTCCACACTAATGAAACTGTCATTTTGAGGACACAACCAACTCTACATTAGTATTCTGGAAGTGTGTGTGTGTGTGACATCAATCAGTCTATTTCACAGGAGCCTGCAGTTTCTCATCAGCTGATATCACTCAAGCTCAGGTTAATGGGCATTCAGCATTAATCTGGGGATGCGACGGCTACTCAGGAATGCATCACGCAACCCGCCAGCTAAAAACACAAATGAGGTGAAATCAGTGTTCCTGCAAAGGGCAGGTATGGAGTGAATGCACGCAGGGCTAAATACATGCAAACAAATTGACATAATTATTCATGGTCACACACAACAGTGTTTATGAACACTGCAGAATTACAACTCTACCTTTGTCCTCTCATATGTGCAAACACATACAGACATCCCCACATTATAAATAGGCGCTGGGTGGCATGCATACACATTTCTCTACACCGGGTCAAATACTGTAGTGCACACCCACTTACACAAACAGCTTGTGAGCTACAACGAGCACACAGCGCTACATCCTCTATGCCACTCTGCTGGGAAAGGTGTATTATAGCTCCAAACACACACACACACACACACACACACACACACACACACACACACACACACACACACACACACACACACATACAACACACACCCTACCCTGTGGGTGGCAGTGCCAGAGTAACCAGTGCTCCTCATCTCCCTGCCCCAGCCTTCCCTAGCCCTCTGGGGAAGACTACTACGATCCCTCTCTTCTACCTCCACCTCCACCTCCATCTCCATCACCCATGTCCCTGGTGCTAGAGGACCTTTTCACAACAACCAAGGTTGAGATTCACCCCCCTCAGCCAGCTAGCCAGGAGTATGCGAGGACATTACATAAGCTCATTACTTCTCTCGTCAGTGTTTGTTCCGTGACGCCTACGGTCATGGATGTGCGAGGAAATAACAATGGGTTCACCGGCACGGCAAGACAACTGGGTAGATAGGACCGCTTCTCTCTCATTGCATATGATGTTCTATGGTGTAAAATCGATGCCACGCCTTTTTATTCTGCTCCATCAGCGTCTGTGCTGTGCTCACATGACCCACTTCCATCACAAAGTCTATTTGCGATGGGCCCTGCGTGTGTGTTTTGCATAACACCCAGACGCCTCCTCTTCCTACTTCTCCTGCTAAGCAGTATTGTGTTCAAGTCGGGTCAGGGATGCACGGCGCAGAGCTTTTCTATTTATTATTTGAACACAAGGCTCACTGATGAATCTGAGGGGCCAATAGGGGTGATCTCTATTGTATTTATTCATGGTTTGGATGTCTATACCGGAGATGCAGGAAGTGACTGGCTTTCAGGGCACACATGCTAACCACAGATAGGCTACACTTGTCTGACATGCTAGACACACATAGCCTTATTTAAAGTAAAGGTGTTGTTGCAGGACATTTCATGGTTCACAACATAACACTTTTCCCAGTTACAAGGGTAAACAGCCATTTTACATTCCCTTTCAGTGGCAGCCATTTTGTCCTGTTTTATAACTGGCATGCTTAATCAGGCCCCTGACGTTAAACCCCGGGGACGAGACATGAGAGATGCTCTGTAAAATCCCAGTGAATGTAGAGCTCTGGATCGGATGGCCAGCGGGGAAACCGAGGGAAATGATATGGTGTGGGAGTAGAGGGAAGAGAAATGATATGGTGTGGGAATAGAGGGAAGAGAAATGATATGGTGTGGAACTAGAGGGAAGAGAAATGACATGGTGTGGAACTAGAGGGAAGAGAAATGATATGGTGTGGGAATAGAGGGAAGATAAATGATATGGTGTGGAACTAGAGGGAAGAGAAATGATATGGTGTGGAACTAGAGGGAAGAGAAATTATATGGTGTGGAACTAGAGGGAAGAGAAATGATATGGAGTGGGAGTAGAGGGAAGAGAAATGATATGGTGTGGAACTAGAGGGAAGAGAAATTATATGGTGTGGAACTAGAGGGAAGATAAATGATATGGTGTGGGAATAGAGGGAAGAGAAAGCATATGGTGTGGAACTAGAGGGAAGATAAATTATATGGTGTGGAACTAGAGGGAAGAGAAATGATATGGTGTGGAACTAGAGGGAAGAGAAATGATATGGTGTGGAACTAGAGGGAAGAGAAATGATATGGTGTGGGAATAGATGGAAGAGAAATGATATGGTGTGGAACTAGAGGGAAGATAAATTATATGGTGTGGGAATAGAGGGAAGAGAAATGATATGGTGTGGAACTAGAGGGAAGAGAAATGATATGGTGTGGAACTAGAGGGAAGAGAAATTATATGGTGTGGGAATAGAGGGAAGAGAAATGATATGGTGTGGAACTAGAGGGAAGAGAAATGATATGGTGTGGAACTAGAGAGAAGAGAAATGATATGGTGTGGAACTAGAGAGAAGAGAAATGATATGGTGTGGAACTAGAGAGAAGAGAAATGATATGGTGTGGAACTAGAGGGAAGAGAAATGATATGGTGTGGAACTAGAGGGAAGAGAAATGATATGGTGTGGATCTAGAGGGAAGAGAAATGATATGGTGTGGGAACTAGAGGGAAGAGAAATGATATGGTGTGGGAACTAGAGGGAAGAGAAATTATATGGTGTTGGAATAGAGGGAAGAGAAATGATATGGTGTGGGAATAGAGGGAAGAGCGGACACATATCTTACGATCGACCCGTTCTCCATCCAACCTGATCTCATAGTTTCAAGTCGGGATTTGACGTAATGTGGATGAATTTCTAATTTTGACAGATTAATTCCACGTGGTCTGAATTACCCTGTGCAACTGGGTCCTGGACTTCCCAGGTGGTGAAGGTAGGAAACATCACCTCCACTTCGCTGATCCTCAACACAGGGGCCCCACAAGGGTGCATGCTCAGCCCCCTCCTGTACTCCCTGTTCACCCATGACTGCGTGGCCAAGCACGCCTCCAACTCAATCACCAAGTTTGCAGACGACACAACAGTACTAGGCCTGATTACCAACAATGACGAGACAGCCTACAGGGATGAGTTGAGGGCCCTGGCGGATTGGTGCCAGGAAAATAACATCTCTCTCAATGTCAACAAAACGAAGGAGCTGATTGTGGACTTCAGGAAACAGCAGAGGTAGCACGCCCCTATCCACATCGACGGGACCACAGTAGAAAAGGTAGAAAGCTTCAAGTTCCTCGGCGTACACATCACTGACAATCTGAAATGGTCCACCCACACAGACAGTGTGGTGAAGATGGCACAACAGCGCCTCTTCAACCTCAGGAGGCTGAAGAAATTCGCCTTGGCCCCTAAGACCCTCACAAAATTTTACAGATGCACAATTGAGAGCATCCTGTTGGGCTGTATCACCGCCTGGTACGGCAATTGCACCGCACGCAACCGCAGGGCTCTCCAGAGGGTGGTGCGGTCTGCCCAACACATCACCGGAGGCACACTGCCTGCCCTCCAAGACAACTACAGCACCTGATGTCACAGGAAGGCCAAAAAGATCATCAAGGACATCAACCACCCGAGCCACGGCCTGTTCACCCCGCTATCATCCAGAAGGTGAGGTCAGTACAGGTGCATCAAAGCTGGGACCGAGGGACTGAAAAACAGCTTCTATCTCAAGGCCATCAGACTGTTAAATAGCCATCACTAGCCGGCTACCACCCGGTTACTCAACCCTGCACCTTAGAGGCTGCTGCCCTATGTACATAGACATGGAATCACTGGCCAATTTAATAATGGAACACTAGTCACTTTAACAATGTTTACATACTGCTTTACTCATTTCATATGTATATACTGTATTTTATTCTACTGTATTTTAGTCAATGCCATTCCGACATTGCTCGACCTAATATTTATGTATTTCTTAATTCCATTCCGTTACTTTTTAGATTTGTGTGTATTGATGTGAATTGTTAGATACTACTGTGCTGTTGGAGCTAGGAACACAAGCATTTCGCTACACCCGCAATAACATCTGCTAAATATGTGTATGTGACCAATAAAATGTGATTTGATTTGATTTTGATTTGGTTACAGAGTTCATTCCGTGTGGTTACAGGGTTTAAACAGAAACAAGGGTTATGTTTAGGTATTCATTCCGAGTGGTTAAGGTTAGGGCTATGGTTTGGGGAAAGCATAAAACCAAAAATTTGCTGTTTCCATTTAGTATCATCAAATACTCTCCCTGCTTGCTGAAGAATTGTGAACTGTTGTGGAACAGTGGTCTAAGCAGCGTGTTCTGGCTCTGAGCGGCATGAATTTGAGCCCAGTGCTGTCCCATTGTTTTTTTGTAAACATTTTGGTGAGTGCCGAGGAAGGCATTTATCGACGTCCTCAGGACCTTCTCAAACGTCCGAAATCGACGTGTTTCTGGTGACCAGGCTGCACCATCACTCCCTTTTTACACGACAGCAGAGGGGTTTTATGGGTAGTGGAGAAAGGTTGAGGGGGACTAGCCAATTACAGGAAGTGTAACAGAGAAAGCGTTGAACATCCTAGAGAAAAAGCTTCCCATTCAGGAACACCCAAAGTGTAATTAAAACATGGGGTGTCCTTCAGCGCTGGAACCTGGCAGAAGAAAATCACTTTCATTTCATCAGCCCAGGTCAGAAGTTATCTAAAGCATAGGGGTCTGCTGATTAAACAGAGCTAGGTGGAAGTAATCATTTAGTTTCTTCTTCATCGCGTATCTCCTCGTGTCTCTGACATTTTACCGGTGTCTCCCTTCGTTTACGTCAGGGAGGGGGTTGGACCGCACCGGGACGACAACGGGCAGATTTGCAATGATAAGCAGATGATGAATCGGAGCGTGGACATCGCTATTTCTCTCTGTCACTTTGCCTTTCGTGCTTCATATATATCACCCCTTTTAACGTCTCGGGGAACGCCCATTCCCCCCACCTCCCACCCTTTACATCAATAATCACCTAAACTCCTCTCTCTCTCCATCTCTCTCTCTCTCTGAGACAAACTTCTTCCTGGCTTGGCCCAGACAACCATTTGCTTGAAATTCATCACTCCTTCAGTTGGTCTTTTGTTGCTAAATTCAACTAGGAGAAGTACTGCCATGGGGAATTTTTAAGATCTAGCCTGTCGGGTTCCAGTGACAGATTTAGGGTCATTCCGGGTCAAACGGGATCACTGACCTTTGAAGATGGGATGAAATGTATCTGCAGATTCTTCACACCGGTATTTCCCTTTAATGATCCCCTGCCATCCCTCTGTATGTACAAGCTGCTCCGAACATCATTCTGTTTGATTTTAACACCACCATATATCTATAGGGATCTGACCTTTGAACTCAAACTCTTATCCAATTCTCACTGGGTTTGTTTTCTCCGTCCAATATTCAATGAGGGGTTATGTGTTTTCTTTACCCCTGCAAAGCCCCAAGTTCTCTGCTAAGATGGCCTTGAGAGCATTTTATTTATGACTAACACTAATGTTCACATCACACTCCCTCAATGGGCTGCGTATTAGATTAAGTCCTACAGAAAAAGAGGCCCCCTCGTTCGCCAGATGTCTGCCCCACGCTCCGCCGCTGCCATCCCCCTTGCCAATCTGGCATTACAGCTGATATAAGCCAGAGACATGTGTTCGGAGATGGATACCATCTCCCTTAATATCCTGCTCCGAGACCCCGACACAAGATCCTGTTAGATTGAAGAGGGCTTTTAAATTAAGCTAGCTTTACAACTCCTAGCTGCTTGCCTGGCTGGAAAGACTCCATTTTGTTTCCATCTCTTTACAACCCCTTGCTGCCTGGCTGGTGAGACTCCATTTTGTTTCCATCTCTTTACAACCCCACTCTGTATCTTTTTGTATGTATCTATTTGTTGTTCCTACCCTAGTTTTTTTTTGTGTTGAGCCAAAACCTTCAGCAATTACTAATGTACAGTCGTGGTCAAACGTTTTGAAAATGACACAAATACTAATTTTCACAAAGTCTGCTGCCTCAGTTTTGATGATGGCAATTTGCATATACTCCAGAATGTCATGAAGAGTGATCAGATGAATTGTAATTAATTGTAAAGTCGCTCTTTGCCATGAAAATGAACTTAATCCCAAAAAAACATTTCCACTGTATTTCATCCCTGCCACAAAAGGACCAGCTGACATAATGTCAGTGATTCTCTCGTTAACACAGGTGAGAGTGTTGACGAGGACAAGGCTGGAGATCACTCTGTCATGCTGATTGAGTTAGAATAACAGACTGGAAGCTTTAAAAGGAGGGTGGTGCTTGAAATCATTGTTCTTCCTCTGTTAACCATGGTTACCTGCAAGGAAACACGTGCCATCATCATTGCTTTGCACAAAAAAGGGCTTCACAGGCAAGGATATTGCTGCTAGTAAGATTGCACCTAAATCAACCATTTTTCGGATCATCAAGAACTTCAAGGAGAGAGGCTCAATTGTTGTGAAGAAGGCGTCAGGGCGCCCAAGAAAGTCCAGCAAGCGCCAGGACCGTCTCCTAAAGTTGATTCAGCTGCGGGATCGGGGCACCACCAGTGCAGAGCTTGCTCAGGAATGGCAGCAGGCAGATGTGAGTGCATCTACACGCACAATGAGGCGAATACTTTTGGAGGATGGCCTGGTGTCAAGAAGGGCAGCAAAGAAGCCACTTCTCTCCAGGAAAAACATCAGGGACATACTGGTATGCTGCAAAAGGTACAAGGATTGGACTGCTAAGGACTGGGGTAAAATCATTTTCTCTGATGAATCCTCTTTCTGATTGTTTGGGGCATCCGGAAAACACCTTGTCCGGAGACGACACGGTGAGCGCTACCATCAGTCCTGTGTCATGCCAACAGTAAAGCATCCTGAGACCATTCAAGTATGGGGTTGCTTCTCAGCCAAGGGAGTGGGCTCACTCACAATTTTGCCTAAGAACACAGCCATGAATAAAGAATGGTACCAACACATCCTCCGAGAGCAACTTCTCCCAACCATCCAAGAACAGTTTGGTGATGACCAATGCCTTTTCCAGCATGATGGAGCACCTTGCCATAAGGCAAAAGTGATAACTAAGTTGCTCGGCGAACAAAACATCGACATTTTGGGTCCATGGCCAGGAAACTCCCCGGACCTTAATCCCATTGAGAACTTGTGGTCGATCCTCAAGAGGCGGGTGGACAAACAAAAACCCACACATTTTTACAAACTCCAAGCATTGATTATGCAAGAATCGGCTGCCATCAGTCAGGATGTGGCCCAGAAGTTAATTGACAGCATGCCAGGGCGGATTTCAGAGGTCTTGAAAAAGAAGGGTCAACACTGCAAATATTGACTCTTTGCATAAACGTAATGTAATTGTCAATAAAAGCCTTTGACACTTATGCAATGCTTGTAATTATACTTCAGTATACCATAGTAACATCTGACAAAAATATCTCATAACACTGCAGCAGCGAACTTTGTGAAGAACAATACTTGTGTCATTCTCAAATCTTTTGACCACGACTGTACTGACCCATTGTCAGCAAAGGAATTGCAAGCGAACACAAGCACACACACAAACACACACACACACACACACACACACACACACACACACACACACACACACAGACACACACACATAAATAAATATCCCCTCTTCCTTCGCAGTGCCGCTGTTCGTCCTTCACACTCCAATTTCCTATTACAATAGGTTTGCTTTTTCATTTTCTCCATTCTCCATGTTCTCTAACAAAACCCCCCTCTCCCCATCCAGAGTATTACAACCGATCACAGCAAGACAAATGACTACTGCCTTCCTCTGGTCTGAGTTATGTGATGAAGGCCCACTCTGTATTCTCTCTCATGTATTGTCAAAATATTAGGTCTGACTCAGAGGCGCAGGGACAAAGACATGTTATTCAATCTACCAACCTGATCAATATCAAACCCCATCTAAGACTGTTTTCTCATCATCTATTACCTGCTGTTTGTCTATCAGTGGGAATGGGAGGAGGAACGTTAGGAGAGGGGCTCTGAAGGGAATATTTAAGTGGGTTGTTTGGGGAAAACGCTGCCTCCCAATAAAGATGTGACACATCACACTAAACGAATCTCTGAGTCACACTGCAGCAGTAAAGGGCTGTTAAGAAATCTCTGCTATAACCTCTAATTGGGTTTGGCTTCACATAGGAACCTCATTTAACAACAAAGATGGTGGGAGACAACATCGCCAAACTACATAATATGAAGAATAGAGGTGGGAGACAACATCACCAAACTACCGTGGTTCCTGAATTAAAAGTTGCGAGCTAATGCCGCGACCATTTGTGGTAGATGGTGGCAGATTGGGGTAAATTGCATCATTCTGTCATTACACCACACTATCACAAGGGGGAGTTAGAACGCTGATCTATTGGTAGTCTAAACTGTGGCACAAATGGACTATCTTTTCGTAAATTAATGGAGGTGTGAATGTTTCAGCCCGAGAGTCTCTCTTCTCTGGCACTAGAGTCCTGCAGCAGGCAAAAAAATAAATAGCTGGCGGGTGGTCCCGGAGTTGATAGAGAACTTGAGTAAATACAATGGCGCAATTACACTTGACATGTGGACTGTCGATTTTCGAAAAATAGGCACGGTGGGCTTTTGGTTTCTCTCCCTCTAAAAACAGAAATAAATAATTCTAAATAACAAACTGGCTTTATTTACCACAGCGTGAAAGAGTGATAAGCCGCTCTATATAAAGTGAAAAACGGAGTCGTTCTTTGCTGATGTGAAGAAGAAACAGAATGAATGAGAGTCCAACGAGGACAGGGAGGGGAAATAGGTTGCCCATATTTTCAAGACCTGAGCTACTTCATTTACTTATGAAATGTACTAGTTTATTTAGGCAATTTAATACATGTGTTTAGGCTTGGCCTATTTAGTCGGCTATTTCACAGCATAAAGCTATATTTGTCAGCATAAAGCTGAGTGACTCACTAATTCGTGGCTTTGGATAAAAATAAATAAGTACCAATATTCTTTCTGATAGTCTTTAATAAAGAAATGTTTTGACCAAGTTAATCTACTCATGTACTACTCTTTAATTATTTGTGACATTATGGTTACAATGAAGAATGTAAACGAAATAAATCAAATACATCCTATTCATAATTAATAATCAGATGCTTGTCATTTTTCCATATTACATTTTTTTGTACGATTTGTATTTATCTTTTTAGACAATAAAAAAAGACATACACATACAAACAACTTTAAATGTATTAATGGATTGTCATGACTGTCCTGTGTGAAGGGCCGGTTTTGACACCTCACACCCGGTCGTACATTAGGCAGGAGGGGTTTCTATTTCTACACCTCCAGTATTGGTGATTGGAATGTCCCTTTGTCTCCAGAATACTTTTGCCATCAAAACTCTAACGTCCAAAAAAGTAAACCCTGGAACAATATTTTTAAGATAAGAATGTGGGGAATGGTCAGTGGGGACCTAAAGAATAATCATGTCATATTGTTTATTATTTTGTGATGTCATTAAGAATGGTATCAAGAAAATACTGTAACTTGAAACGTATACACACTATATATGTCAAGTTTTCATCCTTTTACGTTGTATACGGGCCCCGTGTAGCTCAGTTGGTAAAGCATAGCGTTTGCAACGCCAGGGTTGTGGGTTCGATTCCCACGGGGGGCCAGTATTAAAAATAAATGTATGCACTCACTAACTATGAGTCGCTCTGGATAAGAGCGTCTGCTAAATGACTAAAATGTAATGTATATGAAAAATGATTATTGAGTATTAGGAATGTGATTTTAGTTTTCTAATGAGATCCTAGTTTTTGATGATGCTTTGCACCAGTAACTAGCCACGCCCCGAGTGAGCTCAGAGATCGTGTCAGCATGATGTAACTCCCCTTTTACCTAGAGAGCATAAAAGGCTAGGTTAAGAATGAACATATCGGACCAGAAAGACGTGAGATGGTGGTCTACACGTTTGAAAATGGTTGGAACGTTGAACCTCAACACGAGGGGAAGAAGACCACCTCCCAGACTAGACCCGAACATTGCCAGGCTGCAGCTGTGCTTGTAAAGTGGTTCAAACTCTGACTGACCACACGAGGTGGAAAGAAGAAAGCTCCCCTCTCAGACAATCACTGGTACAGCTAAGTAGCTGTTTTAAAGAAACACCCCACTACAAGCCAGGACAACTAAGAAGAAGGACATTGTGACCTCAATCAGAGTGTTACACCCACAGGACAATCAGAGCCTTACAAGTGAGCTGAGCGAAGACCCAGCCAAAACCTCCTTTCCAAGAAGGTTTGGTTTCAACAGAGATAGACGACGAACAAAGCCATCCACACGTAAATACATTAATGATTTCTTACTCCAAACGGGCTGTGGTTTGTGAGCAAAGTATTATTATTACTTTGAGGGTAGTTTCCAAATGTATCAACCATAAGTGTCTCTTTCTCTTTGTCTCTCTTTCTCTCTCTCTCTCTCTCTCTCTCTACCCCTCCCTCTTGGTAACCGAGCAGTCATGTTGTTGTTAGTCCGCTAGGGACTTTTTCTCATTTATTAAGCGTGTATGTTATTCTGTGTTATTATGTAGTCAGCTAAGTAAAGCTGGGGTTCGTGCAGATCCAAGAAGTCTACGACCATTCAGAATGACGACTTTTAAGAGGTAATGATTAAGACGTTGACTGTTTTATATATATTGTTAGGTAAAGACCTTTAGAGTTTAATTCGGGAGATGGTAACTCTATAAACAACTTCTTCTGTGGTGCCCCAAATCCTAATGAGTTAATTGTTACATGATTAATTTAATCGAATAACAATTAAATATAGTTAGTTGATTCGAAAATAACATTCATCATATTAATGAAAGTCACGTCACGACAGGATGTTTGCGAGGCATGTCACTTCACCCATCTATTTGCATAGCCCACCAAATGCACTGTTATCTAACCACATCTGGATGGATCCATAATGAATTACTATGGGAATAAATATCACTGAATGACAGCCATATTGGAATAAAGTAGGTTAATGCAATTGAGGGCAACAAATAGTTGCTTACTGAAACTCCCAATAATATGAAAAAGAGAGGTGGGAGGTGCTTTCAACACCAGGGTTGTGGGTTCAATTCCCACAGGGGACCAGTACAAAATAGTGCAAAAATGTATGCACTCACTACTGTAAACTGCTCTGGATAAAAGTGTCAGTTAAATTACTAAACTGTAGAAAATGGTGGATGATGCAGGAGTGATGCCAGATAAAGGAGGAGAGAAAGAAGACATTAAAAGAGGAAGATAAAGGTGGATGTGTTCCGTGTCAAACCGTTCTCTGCCTTCCCTTCACACGGCACCAACCTCCACCGAGTGAGCAGGCATGGCCGAGCGTGAAATCACACGGCCCAAGTTTAACACACCAGAGTTCAACCGTGGCACTGGCGTCCACTATAGGCCGTCACCATTCAGCACTGTGGATTACCCACTGATTGGCCTCAGTGCAAGGCTAGGGGGTAGGTCACGCTTCGTATTGCGCCAATACATTATATGAGAGTGCACTGGATGGTTTGGTGGGCTTGAGCGGTGATAAGGACAGTGCAGGTATAACTGAAGGGGTGGAATCTTTGGTCTTCTCCGCCTCGGTAGTAGAATCTGTACTAGGAACACCCCCTGCTAGCAGCCCGATGTGGCGAGAGAGGGAGATAGAGGGAGAGCACCCCTGCCAAAGCAATTCCCTCAGTAAAGTGTGAAGTGTACTGTAGGAGGTCTTCAAATCAGCAGGCAACAATTGACTTTAAAACCTGATTAGTGATAAAGGCACACAAGGAGAGGAGAGATCTATAACACGTGCAAATGAAGGCTCCTGCGCCAAGATGAGATGACAAGCAGCCCGCCATCCTTCAGCCGTCTGTCACACCCGAGGTTAATGGAGCGCCGGGGGTGGGGCGCTGTGATGGAAGTGGTGGCGGCAGGAAGCTTTGGGGGTAACGTGGGTGGAGGGAGAGGAGGTGAGGGGGGTGCACCATGACGTGTGGATGGCTGCCGTGGAGCAGGGGCCGCTTGGATGTGATAGCGAAGCCATGGTCCATTTTCACTGGGTTAGAACACTTTAGAGAGACATCTCTATTTGTCATTAGCCATATAAAATAATGAGGTTTTAGTTTGCCTCCATAGTACTATAGTAACACTGCATCAGTTAGCTATAAATCAATGACAAAAAGACCCTACAATGAACCCAGATAAATGCAAGGCTTCTTCATTTGGGATTTGTGGAACTAAAGTAAACCCAAACTTTCTCCACAAATGTCTTGTGTGGGCAATGCATTAATAAACTCAAACTAGATAAGAAGTCCATGAACAAAGATTCTACCAATGAAAAACCCATCTTGCAACAAGACAGATAGGGGCGATCTACCTCAACCACCCAAGAGGCCCTATTTTCCTCCAGATCTATTCAGCTGGGTCTCCTCTCTCCCCATCTCCTCTCCTCCTCTCCCTCTCTCCCCATCTCCTCTCCTCCTCTCCCTCTCTCCCCCTCTCCGTATCCTTGCCTCCCCCTCTCTCAGCCCCCTGTCCACCCTCTGAGGGCCCTGCTAGAGCGGAGGTAACGTAACACTCATTATATCCCTTAATTATTCATGGACACTAATGGAGGCTTGGAGAGTGTCCCACCAGCCGATGCTGAGCAGGAAAAATGAGCCCTAGAGGCGGCAGGGAGGGATAATTTTTTGTATTTTTTCCCCCTGTGTGCTGCTGACGCAGGGTTTTGGACCTGGGTGATGAGTCAGATCTCTCTGCTATGTGAGTAATGGAACACAGGGAGTGTCTGGAGGCAAAGGGGGAACTGGGGAGAGGGGGGAGGAGGGGATCTGCCCCCCTGGACCCACAGCTCCCTCAACCCTCCACCAAGACGGGCTAGACGCTGCTGGTCCCTAGTCCCTCTCCTGAGACTCACATTGCAATTCAAATGCAGAGGACGAGTTCAAATAACCGGCCCCAGAATCCTAATGAGTAGCGATAAAGTGTCCGAGGAACCTCTTAGTCTCTGCCATTTTGCTGAGATGATAATTATTTTTTTGCTTTATAAGTCGTCTTAGGTCTCTCTTTATGTAGTGTTGTGATGTCTCTCTTGTCGTGATGTGTGTTTTGTCCTATATATATTTTTTTTTTCCCAGCCCCCATCCCCGCAGGAGGCCTTTTGCCTTTGGTAGGCTGTCATTGTAAATAATAATTTGTTCTAAATTGAATTGTCTAGTTAAATAAAGGTACAAAATAAAATAAAATAAAGTCTCCAGACTTTAAGCTTGAACTTAGTCGTAGAGCTCCTAGACAACAGTATGCGAGGCAGATGCTGCTTCCCCATCCTCTCCTACATCAGGTACAAGGGTCTGAATGACTAGGCTGATACATTAACCAATACATTATTCACCTCCTTGGAGAATGCTCTGAATCACAGTAATAATGGGGGTCCTAAAATGGCACTGCGCCTCCTTTATATATATTTCAGTCCTTGGCAAGGCTTGTCACACTAGCGGAAACCTCGCCGCTCCGCAGACCGTTGCCGCAATGGAACGGAGATAGCCCCAATGCAACGTTAAAGGTAACAGGTTTTCTTGTAAGCCCCTTTTAAAAGCATTTCAAATGTAACAACCATGTTCTGATTAAAGTGGTTCATTAAGAATCGTTGTGGTGTACACGCTTGCCATGTACAGTAATGCAGAGGCCTACATGTTAATCTGCAGCACGTCAGGCACACGTGTAACCGTCAAATCGGTCCCTTTGTTCATGGTCCAAGGAAACAAACCTCCAGTTTCTCTGCAACCTTTGCCAAGAACAAATCATTACATTTGGGGAGTATTTTCAGAAAGCACTCATTTCTAACCATTGCTCCTTTGACACTTTTATTCTTTACTCGTTCCATTGTAAGCTTCTCAAAGGGCATCCATCTTGAACATCTAGCTGTTTCAAATAAATACAAAGAGACAAGTCTCCATAAAAGAGGTCTATTTGAGGCTGAGAAACACGCAGTTTCTCTCCCCGTTACACGGTTCCTCTGGTGTTCCGCTGCTAGCTATTCACTCCCTCCTGACTGCGTGATTGCCGACGGTGGATTCTCCTGTCTGACTCAGCACTTCCAGTGGGTTATAATGAGGTAAAACAGGTGAGATTCAGAGTCAGACAGGAACACAGAGGACACGGCCCACCAGGGCTCCACGCCCACCTGTACAGCCACAGCTGATTGGTAGATGTAGAGTAGTTGGAAAGGTTGAAGAACTGAGTGACAAGGAGGTGCATTGTGGGTTAGAGAGAAGTGGTGTGTATGGGATCATTAGTATGTGGCAATTTATGTGTGTGTGTGCGTGTGTGTGCATGCATGTGCGTGTGTGTTACGGTATGTGTACATATGGTATTACCTAAGCTCGTCTATTTGTGTGTTTGCGAGTGCGTGATGAACAGCAACCGTGTTCGCACATGTGCGTGCGTGTGTGTTTATCCTGGGTTTTGAGAATGTTCGCCCAACAGCTCTTGGTGTCTGAACACATCGCATCAGACCTCTGCGTGCCGCAGTTAATATTATATTAATATTAAATACTATCACTGTCATCCTTATTTCCACTCACACTTCTAATTACTACTCCAAAAGTACTTCTCCAACTGAGGCATTTCGGGCCACGAAAAAAGAATACCCAGGTTGAACGGAAAAAGAGAAAGAGAGTTGGGCTGTTGCGGTGACCGTATTACCGCCAAACACCGGCGGTCACGAGACATGAAGGCAGTCAAATTCCACGTGACCATTTAATCATGGTAATTAGGCTTCTCCAAGCTCTGATGCTGCTGATGGTCATTAGTAGCCTACCAAACTTGCTAACTGCCTGGTACTCAGCACTCTATCGTCCCTCTAACCACTCTGACATCAATGCAAATGTTTTCGATAAAGAGGTAGAGAGGAAAGGATTTACTTTGACACAATGTTTTTAATGGTTTTACAAACTTATTAGTATTAACACAAAAGCATAATTGGCTTTTTCATTTGTCCACTGATAAATATTCAGAGAAATTAAACTACCTCCCAGTTGATCTGCTTCACTACACCATCAAGATACTTGATGAACCACTTTAATCCGAACATGGTTGTTACATTTGAAATGCTTGTAAAGGGGCTTACAAAATAACTCAACTGGTGTACGTTGTAACAGTGGAGAACATGACAACAAATGGAGACAGTTGTTTGTGCTTCTGCCAGCAGCTCAGTCTCTAGGGTGCACCTCTGATTTCATTTTAATTGCATTCCTTTACTCTTGTGCTTGTAGTCTAGACATACAAACACATTCAGGAGGAGTTTAGGGATTTGGTATTCTACCGATATTGCTACCTGTCCTTGGGACACCTTGTGTAGAGAAATGGGTTTATGTTCAAAGCCTGCAAGGCTCTGTGACTCTTGAGCTACAGTGTTAAAGTGACATTTACATACGCATGAACTACAGTGTCAGGGACATAACTGTGTAAGCAGCTGGAAACCCCATTGAGTAACATGTTGGACATTTATACACAAGGGGACAGATGGGGCTAAGTCAGGCTTTGCGGCTCTAAGGAAGGGTTGATTTTATCACAAGATCAAAGAAGCGAAGACAGGGAGAGGAAATGGCTAAGGGTTGAGGATAACTAGATAAGATCTCTCACACACACGCACACACTGACACATACATGTGAACACACACGCACACAGGATCAATGTATAGGAACACAGTGAAATATATATAGCCCATATAAGCTTCCCCTTAAGCTCCTCTCTCGTTCTCCATCCTTATCTCAAAGGCAGAGAAACTTAGCATCCCTGAAACACACCCTCACCAGATGATGTCCCCCCCAACCTGCCCACCCCACCCCACCACAACCCAGCCTGCCTCTTGCTGGGTCCATGTTATTCATTTGTCCATTAGGCTTTAGTTGCTCTGCTTATGGACCTCTGATTAATGGACTCAGCTCAGAGCCATTAGCTCCCTGCCTCCCATGAGGGCCTCCTAAGGCACGGGAGGAGGAGAGAGGAGGCGAGAGGCTGTAGTGCAGGGACACACGCTAGCCTACAGTTACAGAAGGAGGTGAGAAGAGGAGTAGAGAGGAGGAGAGAGGATGACAGAGGAGTAGAGAGGAGGAGAGAGGATGACAGAGGAGTAGAGAGGAGGAGAGAGGAGTAGAGATGAGTAGAGAGGAGGAGAGAGGAGTAGAGATGAGTAGAGAGGAGGAGAGAGGAGGAGAGAGGGAGAGAGGAGGAGAGATGAGTAGAGAGGAGGAGAGAGGAGTAGAGAGGAGGAGAGATGAGTAGAGAGAGGCTGCAGAGAGTAAGGGACACAGCCTAACAACCAAACAGGTTACACAAAGATATCTAATGCTACAGGTACTGTAAGTCATTTGAATGCTCAAGTGATACCTGTTCTTCCATTTCCATCCATGCTAAGACTTTACCTTGTACTGGCCAATGTTCTTTGTACCACTGTCCACAAATATACAAATTAACCACTGCACTACACACACGATACTAGATAGCCTAAAGAAAGTTCAGATATTTATAGGTTTGTAATACAAACCAGTATAAAAATAATAACAATGGTACAAACATCAAATTGAGACTCTGCATGCAAAAACATCCTCTGCATGCAAAAACATCCTCTGTGTACAACGTTAAACACCAAATAATGCATGCAGAGCAGAATTAAGCCGATACCAGCTAATGATCAAGATCCAGAAAAGAGCCATTAAATTCTACAACCACCTAAAGGAAGCGATTCCCAAACCTTCCATAACAAAGCCATCACCTAGAGAGAGTTGACTCTGGAGAAGAGTCTCCTAAGCAAGCTGGTCCTGGGGCTCTGTTCACAAACACACAGACCCCTCAGAGCTCCAGGACAGCAACACAATTAGACCCAACCAAATCATGAGAAAACAAAAATATAATTACTTGACACATTGGAAAGAATTAACAAAAAAACTGAGCAAACTAGAATGTTATTTGGCCCTAAACAGAGAATACACAGTGGCAGAATACCTGACCACTGTGACTGACACAAAATTAAGGAAAGCTTTGACTATGTACAGACTCAGTGAGCATAGCCTTGCTATTGAGAAAGGCTGCCGTAGGCAGACCTGGCTCTCAAGAGAAGACAGGCTATGTGCACACTGCCCACAAAATGAGGTGGAAGCTGAGCTGTACTTCCTAACCTCCTGCCAAATGTATGACCATATTAGAGAGACACATTTCCCTCAGATTACACAGACCCACAAAGCATTCGAAAACAAATCCAATTTTGATAAACTCCCATATCTATTGGGTGAAATACCACAGTGTGCAATCACAGCAGCAAGATTTGTGACCTGTTGCCACAAGAAAAGGGCAACCAGGGAAGAACAAACACCATTGTAAATACAACCCATATTTATTTATTTTCCCTTTTGTACTTTAACTATTTGCAAATCGTTACAACACTGTATATAGACATAATATGACATTTGAAATGTCTTTATTCTTTTGAAACTTTTGTGAGTGAAATGTTTACTGTTCATTTTTTATTGTTTATTTCACTTTTGTTTATCTATTTCACTTGCTTTGGCAATGTAAACATATGTTTCCCATGCCAATAAAGCCCTTAAATTGAAAACAATTAATTGAGAGGGAGAGGTAATGATGGAGAGAGGGGGTGAAGAGGGAGGGCGAGAGAGTGAGGGACAGGGAATGAAGGAGAGGGGGTGAAGTGGGAGGGAGAGAGATTGAGAGGGAATGATGGAGAGAGGGGTGAAGTGGGAGGGAGAGAGATTGAGAGGGAATGATGGAGAGAGGGTGTGAAGTGGGAGGGAGAGAGATTGAGAGGGAATGAAGGAGAGAGGGTGTGAAGAGGGAGGGAGAGAGATTGAGAGGGAATGAAGGAGTGAGGGTGTGAAGTGGGAGGGAGAGAGATTGAGAGGGAATGAAGGAGAGAGGGTGTGAAGAGGGAGGGAGAGAGATTGAGAGGGAATGAAGGAGTGAGGGTGTGAAGTGGGAGGGAGAGAGATTGAGAGGGAATGAAGGAGAGAGGGTGTGAAGTGGGAGGGAGAGAGTGGGAATGAAAGAGGGAAAAGTTCATATTAAACGAAATGGGTTTTATCGGCTATAATTCCATCAATTATATATTGATTTAATGTGATTTATTTATTTCTCATTTTTTCCAACCATTTCACAGTAACACCTTGAGGGCCAAACGGTCCTTCTGTTGATGACAAGACTATGACTGCATGGGAAACAGCATAGCCTTCTGTTGATGACAAGACTATGACTGCATGGGAAACAGCATAGCCTTCTGTTGATTACAAGACTATGACTGCATGGGAAACAGCATAGCCTTCTGTTGATTACAAGACTATGACTGCATGGGAAACAGCATAGCCTTCTGTTGATTACAAGACTATGACTGCATGGGAAACAGCATAGCCTTCTGTTGATTACAAGACTATGACTGCATGGGAAACAGCATAGCCTTCTGTTGATTACAAGACTATGACTGCATGGGAAACAGCATAGCCTTCTGTTGATTACAAGACTATGACTTCATGGGAAACAGCATAGCCTTCTGTTGATGACAAGACTATGACTGCATGGGAAACAGCATAGCCTTCTGTTGATGACAAGACTATGACTGCATGGGAAACAGCATAGCCTTCTGTTGATTACAAGACTATGACTTCATGGGAAACAGCATAGCCTTCTGTTGATTACAAGACTATGACTTCATGGGAAACAGCATAGGCCTTTTGTTTCTCTGTTGTTCCATGTCACATCTCCGCAATAACAGGAAGGAGGATATTGAGGGCTCTGACTCCAGCTGACTCGGTAACTGAATATCATGTACCACCGTCCCACTCAGGCAAACAGTAGGTGGGAATAGAACCCCTATTGACAGAAACTATGAGAAATGTCCCTACTGCTCAGCTCAGGTTTGACAGAGAAAGCGTATTCAGTACATAATCAGAAGAACATATTTGTTCTGATAGGCCCCCCTAACATTTCGTCAGCTTTTTGATGTTTTGTCTTCTCTTCCTGGGAGGTACATTTGTCGTTGTGCATTTCCCTCCTGGATTCCTATTTGTCCTGTCATAGTTCATCTTTGGGACAATATTAGTCTCCACCTGCCAAATCATTGAACTCTCCATACCGACGCTACAGAGAAAGTGAGACAAGAACCCAAAGTATGAGAAGATGGAGGGATGGAAGGAAGGTAGTGAGAACAGAGATGCCCTCTCTAATACTAGCAATCACTGACGATGGGGACGGTATGCGGCTGACATCTTTATCTGTGTGCTCGGCCCGGTGGTAAATGTTATTAGCATTTAGATTTCCACGGAGGGAGCGGAATGAGCAGGGCTGAGGGGACAAACAATCTATTTATTTTCCTCATTTGTGCAACAGATCTCATTTTATGTGGGCTTTAAAAACCAAAACAAAAGAGTGGAGCCTGATGTGGATCGACAGGCCTTGAAATAATAAGTTACTGCGTGATGCATGATGGTGTGTGATCCTGGCACCGACGAAGATGGCGGCCTCGCGACTAGCTCTTAGGAAACTTTGCGATATTTGCCATCACTAGCACATTAGAGGCTGCTGCTGCCTATTGAAATCACTGGCCACTTTAAGAAATGGAACACTAGTCACTTTAATAATGTTTATATATCTTGCACTACTCATCTTATATGTATATACTGTTCTATTCTATAATATTCTACTGTATTTTTGTCCATGCCGCTCTGTCATTGCTTGTCCATACAGTTGAAGTCGGAAGTTTACATACACTTAGGTTGGAGTCATTAAAACTCGTTTTTCAACCACTCCACAAATTTCTTGTTAACAAACTATAGTTTTGGCAAGTCGGTTAGGACATCTACTTTGTGTATGACACAAGTAATTTTTCCAAGAATTGTTTACACACAGATTATTTCACTTATAATTCACTTATAATATCACAATTCCAGTGGGTCAGAAGGTTACATACACTAAGTTGAATGTGCCTTAAAACAGCTTGGAAAATTACAGAAAATGATGTCATGGCTTTAGAAGCTTCTGATAGGCTAATTGACAACATTTGAGTCAATTGGAGGTGTACCTGTGGATGTATTTCAAGGCCTACCTTCAAACTCAGTGCCTCTTTGCTTGACATCATGGGAAAATCAAAAGAAATCAGCCAAGACCTCCACAAGTCTGGTTCATCCTTGGGAGCAATTTCCAAACGCCTGAAGGTACCACGTTCATCTGTACAAACAATAGTACGCAAGTATAAACACCATGGGACCACGCAGCCGTCATACCGCTCAGGAAGGAGACGCGTTCTGTCTCCTAGAGATGAACGTACTTTGGTGCGAAAAGTGCAAATCAATCCCAGAACAACAGCAAAGGACCTTGTGAAGATGCTGGAGGAAACAGGTACAAAAGTCTATATCTATATCCACAGTAAAATGAGTCCTATATCGACATAACCTGAAAGGCCGCTCAGCAAGGAAGAAGCCACTGCTCCAAAACCACCATAAAAAAGCCAGACTACGGTTTGCAACTGCACATGGGGACAAAGATTGTACTTTTTGGAGAAATGACCTCTGGTCTGATGAAGCAAAAATATAACTGTTTGGCCATAATGACCGTTGATATGTTTGGAGGAAAAAGGGGAGCTTGCAAGCCGAAGAACAGCATCCCAACCGTGAAGCACGGGGATGGCAGCATCATGCTGTGGGGGTGCTTTGCTGCAGGAGGGACTGGTGCACTTCACAAAATAGATGGCATCATGAGGAAGGAAAATTATGTGGATATATTGAAGCAACATCTCAAGACAGTCAGGAAGTTAAAGCTTGGTCGCAAATGGGGCTTCCAAATGGACAATGACCCCAAGCATACTTCCGAAGTTGTGGCAAAATGGCTTAAGGACAACAAAGTAAAGGTATTGGAGTGGCCATCACGATGCCCTGACCTCAGTCCTATAGAAAATGTGTGGGCAGAACTGAAAAAGCGTGTGCGAGCAAGGAGGCAAACCTACAAACCTAACTCAGTTACGCCAGCTCTGTCAGGAGAAATGGCCCAAAATTCACCCAACTTATTGTTGGTATCGTGTGGAAGGCTACCCAAAACATTTGACCCAAGTTAAACAATTTAAAGGTAATGCTACCAAATACTAATTGAGTGTATGTAAACTTCTGACCCACTGGGAATGTGATGAAATAAATAAAAGATTAAATAAATCATTCTCTCTACTATTATTCTGACATTTCACATTCTTAAAATAAAGTGATGATCCTAACTGACCTAAGACAGGGAATTTTTACTAGGATTAAATGTCAGGAATTGTGAAAAACTGAGTTTAAATGTATTTGGCTAAGGTGTATGTAAACTTCCGACTTCAACTAAATATGTATTCTTAAATTCCATTCCTTACTAGATTTGTGTGTATTAGGTATATGTTGTGAAATTGTTAGATATTACTTGATAGATATTACTGCACTGTCGGAGCTAGAAGCACAAGCATTTCGCTACACCCGCAATAACATATGCTAAACACGTGTATGTGACAAATAAAATTTGATTTGATCGACAGGCCTTGAAATAACAAGTTACTGCATGGCAGCTCATCTCGCCATTCAAGCCTTGGTGAATCATTTAGATTATGTAGAACAGACTGCAGAGGGAAAGAATGACAGACGCACATCCATGGCATAAAACAAAGAGAAAGAGGGAAGAAAATATTTACTGGCCTATCATGTCAAGGCGTCTGAGTGTATGTGTGTATACGTGCATGCACGAGTGTCAAGCAGCTGAACATTGTGTTACGTCTCTCATGAAAAGAGTGCATGGACATCATAGCCACGTCCACATGGAAGGACTCTCACTAGTTAAAATCATTATATGTCACGCCTCCACATCTTATAGACAAAACAAGCACACACTACATATTTGATCAGACTTCATTATGACACCACTACTTCCAAACCATCGTCTCTCTGATCAGTAGATGTTTAACGGGCGCCAGTGATAATTGGCTCAGTGTGCATCTAACTTCCTGTGGGCTGTGCTGACATCAGTACAGAGGAGAGTGACAGCTTTTTCTTTCCTCTAACCTTTTGCCAAAATGTTCTAGCCTACGGCTCTGTGCAGTTTCAACAGGTTCATTACTACCTGCTTCCTCAAACGAGTGCCAGGCTGAAACCCCCCGTCCAACTTCACAGAGAAAATGTCAAGGCGGTATGTGACAGAAGTGTAAAAGTCACATGTTGTCATGCACACCCAATATGAATATGACTAATGTAACATGACCATTTGAGAGTGTTATAACGTGGCATTATAATATTCTTGCCTTCCTAGTGAATCCCTATGTGTGTAGAATGAATTGTTTGTTCTTCCCCAACAACAACCTGCTCCCTGGGCGCCGATGACGTGGACGTGGGCTAAATGACACATTTCCGTTGAATGTTTTCAGTTCTGCCCCCCTCTCTCTCTCTGCCCCTCTCTCTCTCTCTCTGCCCCCCTCTCTCTCTGCCCCTCTCTCTCTCTCTGCCTCCCCCCCCCCCACCTCTCTCTGTCTCTGCCCCTCTCTATCTGCCTCTCTCTAGCCTTTCTCTGGGCTGCAAGCTTTTTAAAATCACAGTTCCTTACAGCCAAGAGTGAGGCAGAAAATGGAGAGAGAGAGAGAGAGGTGTGTGTGTGTGTGGGGGGGAGAAAACAGAGAGGACAAGGGAAAGAGGGAAAGAGGGAAAGAGGGAAAGAGTGAAAGCCAGAGAAAAGGTGAGCAAGGGTTGTGGGTTCGATTCCCGCGGGGGGCCAGTATGAAAAATAAATACAAATATGTATGTACTCACTAACTGTAAGTCGCTCTGGATAAGAGCGTCTGCTAAATGACTAAAATGTAAATGTAAATGTAAGGAATGTGCGAAAAGAAAGAAGCAGATAGAGGGAATAGTAAATAGCATGACATTGGCTTCTCTTTTTCTTCCATACAAACACCATGGCTCAATCAATGCTGTGTTCTTATTGTGTTTCTTCTAATGAAAAGGGAACGGCAAAAACATCTGACTAAAACGCAAATACCGGGCCATTAGGTCACGTATAGGTCCCTGCTGAATTGCACACGATCAATTCCATCTGACTTAAAAATATTAATAGAGAGCACAGTCTGTCTGTGCACAAAGACCCACCCTGCCTACTGTGAAACCTTGTCCATCTGCTATTCAGACTAGCCAACAAACACACACTCTGACTGATTCTAAGGGCCGCTGCAATCAGATTACTGCTCCCATGCCCCATGTCGACTGGCAGTGGTTCAGCGCTAGTTTGCTGTTAGCGTTCCCGCGCAGGCTAAATGGCAGATGTGCGGGGAGGAGCGTAGTCTAGTCGATGCTAGCAGCTAAATGTCTTGGTTAATGAAGGAGGTTTCTGTGTGTAGGGCCAAGGCTGTGTACTGGACAGCTGCCCATGGATCAGGGCCTTACTGGGAGATACAGTTGGGGATTGTGAGAATGTCTGTTACTGTGGGGGACGGTTAGGCGATGCAGCTAGCCTAGCGCTAAGCGCCACCGTTGCCTACATCAGGAATTGACTACCTGCACAACATGGGGCCTCCTTCCATATGAAATCCTACTGATCCAAGATGAAGATGTCCGGAGAGGTAGCTTCTGAACAGCTGGGGACTGAGAATAGCTTAAGCTTTGTGTCGATACTATAGCTCTCTCTGTGCCTTGACATTTTCATATCTGACCTCCGTATTTAAGAGGATAGGGTTTAAACATATGGGAAAGCCTCTGAGTCTTGGACTCCTCCCAGCAGGCATGCCACATGATGCCCACCCCTACTAGTTTTGAAGGTAAAGAAAATCCATAGCTTTTCTTCAGGGAAATGTAAACAGAAAGGGATCAGGAGCAGCGGATTCTATCAATCTATAGGTCATGCCAGGATATGTTATGCTACCTTGCAGCTTACTGGGTTTACTTTACTTGTATGACATGTAACTTTGAGATTTTTCTGAAATGCTATGTTTTGCGGTTTCACCAAGATACTGAATATACTGTATTAAATGGTGGCTTCTGTACCAGTACTGCACAGCTACAATAATACATCCAATACTTAACCCATTGACAACGGCTGTGCAAGGTACGACAATAGGGCTGACGGCACAGTGTAAGAACAATGATGCAAAATAATAGCTAGACGATTATATCTAGAGGGGTTAGAGTGCAGAGAACGGCATAAGAACACACTAAGAGGAAACGTCACCGGGACTTGGTCATGGCGTGCTGGTTATGTGACCGGCTGCTAAGGAATTCATTATGCAGTTTTTGGCCACAGTGGGAAAACAGCAGAGAGCAAACAGTGATGCTAAGACCATGTGAGGATAACAGCAAAGGCTCTTTAGAAGCTGTGTGCTTGTGCAATTATGCTCAGGCTAACAAACACACAAGGGCACACACATACATACACACACAGGTGCAAATGCACACACATACACACATGCATGGTTTCTGTCACATACTGTGCAGTATACACAGCTAATCCTCCTTAGCTCAGAGAAGCTCTCAAAAAGCAGGTTATACCCTCTCTTCCCCAGAGTGGGTTGGGGTTTAGGGAGGCTCCAGACCTGGCCGCCCAGTCTCTGCCCAGGGTGGGTGAATCTAGCCTAAAGCACAAGCATGGCCCTTGCAGCCCGGGACAGACCCCTGACAGATTAAAATGCCCATGTTCAGCTATTAATTATTTAAAGGCCTGGGAGAGAGAGTGGGGCACAAAAGGGGGCAAGCGAAACAACGACAATAAAAAAACAAAAATCACTCGTCCCAATGGAGGGAGAAAGGGACGGGGGAAGGGAGGGTGGGAGGAAAGGAGAGAGTCCCACGGGAGAGGTTTTGGAGACAGCTAAACACTATGAGGTACACTAGTTTGGTCTGAATTAATGGTGGTTGGGGAGGAAAGGGTAAAGGTGCTTGGCTTCAGTAAAACACTATGGTATATTGACATCCACATCGAGGAGTCTAACAGGGTTCCAACTCCAACCCTTCACACCAGAACGTAATGAATTTTTACGGCTGTCCTAGTTCCATCTGACTTATTTCTCCTGGGGCTAGCCCCTGCTAGGCAGGGCGGAGAAACCATTACGTACTCCAAGAACAATATTGGAAGAAGAACTGAGACTTAAACATCTCTTTTCCACATATAAGTCCCCAAGTTCACTGCAATCTACACCTCGATCGCCCCAGAACATCCTTCAGCAGCCCATCCCCTTTCCGTTGACTCTTCCTCTCTAGGTTTCTTTTAGCTCTGACCTCTAGTCCACCCCTTTATCCTTTCACCCTGTCTTCCACTTCTCCTGATCTTTTTGTGTTCTGTTGATAAAGCGGCTTGGTGTACGGGTGTAAAGCGTACACCAAGCCGTAACTTGGAGGGGCTTTGGAGACGGCAACCCCAGCCTGTGTGAGGGGATAAGCAGAGAGCGAGATTGAGGTGGGCCCGGTGAGACATAATACAAACCTTGTGATTTGTATATGTGTATCTTAATGACAAGGGGACAATGGTAAGGTTGAATGTGTGCCCGCTCGATTGTGACAGCAAAGTGATTGCTTAATATAGTCTGGGATACTGCTTATATTGTCCTCAAAGTATGTTTTATGGTAAGCTTACAAAGCAAATATTGGAATGAAACGTTAATGGAATTAAAGGAGGGCAGAGACCTCAGTTGATTTTTACTGTACCATTGACACTGCAGAAAAGCGTGATTTGATTCATTAATTATGGGACTGTTAACAACCAATTCCTTAAAGTAAAGTACAGATACAAAAAAATGACTTAAGTAGTACTTGACAGTATTTCTACTTAAGTACTTTACACCACTGTCTGTCATAGTCTACCATTGAAAACCATTGAAGACTACATGCGTAAATGTCATGCTATTTGTATTTGAGCAATATGATTGGTTGTTCATTCAAGCACCACCACGCTCCCGCGAATCACAACTTCTCAAGCTTCTAGTGCACATGAGTTGATGCCTTCACACAGCACACGCTAGCTGACCATAGCAAAAAGAATAGCTCATCATTCTACTCGCTGAACTTATTTATTTTAGGGAAAGTGATTTACAAAAGTAAACCTTCAATAGTGAACATACTAGCAATATGCTAGCTACTGTTGATAGTCTGCAAAGAAAAGCTACAAAAAGACACCTAGCATTCCTCTTGGCTTGCCATCTCTTTTGGAAGTTTATCTTAAAGGGGCAGCGTCCTATTTTCAAATCTTCTCAAAATGGCATACTTTAGAAACAAAAATGAATGCAATGAATACTTATATATCCTTGCCATTCATAAATCATACAACGTAGTTATATATCCATGGTATCGCATCCAGACAAGTAAACTAAAGATCTCGTTGGTATTTTCAATATGAATTCCATCAGGACTTGCCAGACAATGACGTTAAAGTGAGTGACTCTTCAGTAGCCTACGAATTGCATCGGGAAGAGCTATTAATTTGACTCCCTAATTTGCATACTGGTAGGCTTTTTGGCGATTATCTCCAGATAAATGATGAAAACATTCGATGAAGATAGTGAATCCTCCTCACTGCAGAAACAATAGGTATGTTAGTGGAGAGAGAGCCTCACTCTGGTCCAAAATATGATAAAAGAAAACATATTCAATTGTTTTAAAGCTAACTGTAAGTCGCTCTGGATAAGAGCGTCTGCTAAATGACTAAAATGTAAAAATGTTATATGGTATTTTCAAAGATATTGATTTAGGTCTGCTGATTTAATCAAAGTGTTAACAATGGGGTAGTCAACTGCTGCTTTCTGTGTAGCAAAGGCCATGTTTAACACGCTTCATTCTTCAATTATAGCTGTAGTGCAGATAGCTGACAAAACGCCTCTTAAAAGAAAGCTTGAAGCCCATGGAAGTCAGCAGGATTCTTTAAAGGCCTAGTGGAATTAGAATTCAGTTATTCCTGCGTTTTATATCATATTGAAACTAACACTGTAAAAGTGTGAACAAAAATGTATCAGTGTTATTTCCTGATAGTGGCAGGTTGAAAATGCAATCCACCATTACAATGTAGCTTGTTCAGCAAAATAAATCTTAACAACCCCCCCCCACCCCCCCCGGGGGAGCATGGCTGGCTACTTTTTCTGTTTGGCTGGCTACTCCATGTGCTTGTGGAAAACACTGCAAGCACTGACGATGCAGTCATTAACACCAAAGACAGGGAGAGACAGAAGAAAGGGATAGAGTGAAGAAGAGAATTCTAAAGTGAGAGGGATGAAGAAAGAGATATTCACTCTGTTCCGTGGTCAAAGCGTACATATTCATTAGGAGAGCAAAGTCTGAGCCTCTTTTATTCATGGGAAACTGGGTTATTTCTGTGTCTCTCATGTCTCCGCCGAGGACACAAGGTCTGAATGAGGGATGGAATCAGGATGAGTGCAAGTGAGGTGAGGAGAAAAGAGCCAGTCCAAAGTCTATTGATGAATGAATAAATAGATACAACATAGACATGCTAACCCCTGTACATTTGAAGCCAGGTCAAGCTGACCGTGTTTGGCCGGTTCCTTGCCTCGCCATCCCCCAAAAAACGAGCTTCAGCAGCAGCCCCATTTTTTAAACAATAATCCCACGGCCAGTGGTGTGGCGAGGGAGAAGACAACAGCGTTCTAAAATCATAATTTACCCAGGACAGTGAGAGAGGGAGAATAACCAGGGGTAAAAGGACTAGAGAAGAAAGGAGAGCAGTGTGATAGAAAAGCGACTATAGATTTGTGATTGGGGGACAATGCGTTTCCTGCTCTCATGCCGTACAATGTAATGGAGCCGGTCTGGGCAACAAGCTGGTGTGTAAATTACAGAGGGACTCAATGGCGTCTGGAGAAGAGAGGGGCGCTTTTCCTGTCAATTTTTACTGAGAGAACACATCCATCACCTCCTTCAGGTAGAAAAGAGACTGACGTTACACCCTGACTAGACCGGCATGTACACATACATGCTATTCAATCATTTCATCCAATGGCCGTCTGCGTAGCCAGGCGCTAAAATAGAACTTGAGATATCGCGTGTGACTAACACATTTCAGTTGTCGTGTGTGACCACAGATTACCCATTACAATGACCAGATACTCAAGTGGCCGCTCTACCAATTAAAATACATGTCTTCAAAATGGAAGACAGTTAGAGTGGGTCCCAGTCACTTTAGCTAATCCACTCCCTGTACTCCATGTCATGTGCCAAAGCTATGGCAATGAGAAGGAGTGGCAAGGAGTGGAATGTTAGCTAAAGACACTTGTACTCAGACTAGAAGGCAGTCGGGAGTAGGCAAGATCAGGTGGGACCATTCTAGACAATGAGAGGGCAGATACTGTACGTGTGTGAACAACAGAAACAACTCCAATATAAAGTGTTTTTTCTCAAAGTTGCCGGGATGTCACATGTCCTACTTATATCAGTACACTCGTAACAACCTAAGTATTACTAAACTTCTATTAGATCAAATAAACCTCACGTAGCAAATATGCCATTACATTTTTTGTTGACCAAATTCGCCACTCTCTCATCGACCTCCATACAAGAACCCACAATTTTGTATGACTCAAAATGGCAACAAAAAAAAGAACCATATGCATTTCAGGTAAGCTAGCTAAATGTCCATGAATGTTTCATGTGTGTTTCGACCTGTCCCCAAATTAATATAGTTGGTTCAGAGATATTTTTGAAATTTTTAGCTGCGTGTCCATGAACACGTTTGGTAGGGATAGACAAAATCAACAAGCACACAATAGAGAACGCGGACGCACACGCGGGCCGGTTTGGTCAAGGGTTTTTTCCTGACTATGCACTCTGGCTACAAAAAACCTGATGGGGCATTATATGAGGATACACACTGAGCCCTAGTGTATCAGACAATAAGTTAACTAGGGCCCATGATATCTTTGGATAGTCTTTGGAGGGAAACTAGATCAGAGTGAGAGAAAACAGATCGTTCTTGTCTAATCGCTAGGCCCATTAAGGACACAGCTCTGAAAATCGTTTGAGTAATTAAAGATGATTAAATGAATGATCGTCACTGGGTTGTTCAAACAAACCATGCATTAGTGTTTGATTTATCACGTAGTATGGCTAATTGAGACAGATATTTTGATGAAAATGTATAGATTTTAATGTTTGCTCAGCACATGACACAGAGGTAACGTTGGTAGACTAGAGACTGATCTAACTTCTACCCAGAGCCTCCCTCTTTGGTGCATCCTAAAATGGCCGCCACAGTTCCTCTAGGTCCTTTTGGCAGCCTGATTGGCCTGTCTGTTTGGGTGATGGGTCAATGCAGCAGTCCGTGGTGTTCTGCCTGTCACGGATGGCGAGAGGAGAGAACATTAGTGAATCTCTGATAGCCCTACATTAGCATCAGTAGCGGCCATGCTGTACTCTCTCAGTCTACTGGCTCTGTCATCAGATAGGATCACACTGCCTATACACTCTACCACCTCCCTTGCAGTGCTAGCGCTCACCCCATGTGCCAACGCATGCACACGCACATTGCTGAGTGATCCCTATGAGACAACGCTAAGTGAACTAAGCTGTTTAATAGAATCACTTGATTCAATGAACTACTCGGTTTCCCTTCATGTTCCAAAATGTATTCCCAAAAGTTTTCCTTGACCATGTGACCTACCATCTCAGGGCCAAAAGAGGCAGAATAAATCATTCTGACAGTTACATATCATAGCACCTCAATCCCCCACTACACTATTATGAGATGTCTTGAGAAAGATGGGGGGGGGAAACATATATATGTACCATCACCCCAGGCGTTAGAAATTCTGTTTGGATTAATCACAAGAGGTAGACTGGGGAATACAGCCAGGATCTACACCTTCAAAGGGGAAAACCTTCCCCCATCGCTGTGTCTTTTCCTTCACACTGGGCTGTGTAGATCCTGGCTGATATGCTCAGCCAGGCCTCTGTGTCTAACAGTCATCCTGTCAATGTCACATCGCCCTGCCGTATTGATCCACACTTAAACATAGCACACCTGCCACTCTCCAACATTACTGTGCCTCAGTCTGCTAGAAGAAACATCTAATAGCTGTACTGTATGGCTCTATTCTTTTAGACTGGCTGAGTGTGCGCGTGTGTATGAGAGAGTGACAGTATGGGTGTGCGTTGTGTGATAGTGTGTGTATGCATGAGTCACAGGCACCAGCCCCCATTTTGTGACAGTTTAAACCTGCACTGAGCTGAATTTGTGAAGGTCTTTTAGGGGGGACTGCTGAGATGTAAACTCGAAGGGCTCTGGGAGAGAGTCTGAGGAGAGAACATGAGCTGTTGTCCAACCCATCTGCTCAGTAGTGCTGAGCGATTAGTGCCTTTTGAGGTCGGTTCGGTTTCGGTTAGTTTTTTAACAAATAATCACAGTTTCTGATGTAGATTTTTTTTTAAACAATAAATCCATAACAATAATACTTTATTACATTTCTATAGCGCTTTTCATAGAATCTCAAAGCGCTTCAAGAGAAAACAACAAAGAAGCAATATATCATGACAGGTCAACCAATAGAGGCCAAGTCTTTGAAAGCTGCATCCTCCGAAGATGGAGACGGTCAGTTCATGGGTTGAGCGGAGAGAACTGGTCAGAGGATGTTAGATGATGGTGATGGAGTCTGCTAATGATCTTGTAGAGGGCACGTCTGGGAACCAGCCTGAGTCTTATAGCCACTGGACTTCTCCTCCACTGCTCTGGGACTGTGTCCAGATGCATTTTTCAAATACAAATATTAGACAGCTAGGTAGGTAGTTAGCCAAGCCAAAAAAAAATTAACGCGTCAGTCAATCTGCAAATCCGTGGCTCAAAAACACCAGATACGTGTACAGTTGAAGTCGTAAGTTTACATACACCTTAACCAAATACATTTAAACTCAGTTTTTCACAATTCCTGACATTTAATCCTTGTAAAAATTCCCTGTCTTAGGTCAGTTAGGATCACCACTTTATTTTAAGAATGTGAAATGTCAGAATAATAGTAGAGCTTTTATTTCTTTCATCACATTCCCAGTGGGTCAGACGTTTACATACACTCAATTAGTATTTGGTAGCATTGCCTTTAAATTGTTTTACTTGGGTCAAACGTTTCGGGTAGCCTTCCACAAGCTTCCCACAATAAGTTGGGTGAATTTTGGCCCATTCCTCCTGACAGAGCTGGTGTAACTGTGTCAGGTTTGTAGGCCTCCTTGCTCGCACACGCTTTTTCAGTTCTGCCCACAAATGTTCTATATGATTGAGGTCAGGACTTTGTAATGGCCACTCCAATACCTTTACTTTGTTGTCCTTAAGCCATTTTGCCACAACTTTGGAAGTATGCTTGGGGTCATTGTCCATTTGGAAGACTAATTTGCAACCAAGCTTTAACTTCCTGACTGACGTCTTGAGATGTTGCTTCAATATATCCACATAATTTTCCTTCCTCATGATGCCATCTATTTTGTGAAGTGCACCAGTCCCACCTGCAGCAAAGCACCCCCACAGCATGATGCTGCCATCTCCGTGCTTCACGGTTGGGATGGTGTTCTTCGGCTTGCAAGCTCCCCCTTCTTCCTCCAAACATAACGATGGTCATTATGGCCAAACAGTTATATTTTTGTTTCATCAGACCAGAGGACATTTCTCCAAAAAGTACACTCTTTGTCCCCATGTGCAGTTGCAAACCGTAGTCTGGCTTTTTTATGGCGGTTTTGGAGCAGTGGCTTCTTCCTTGCTGAGCGGCCTTTCAGGTTATGTCGATATAGGACTCGTTTTACTGTGGATATAGATACTTTTGTACCTGTTTCCTCCAGCATCTTCACAAGGTCCTTTGCTGTTGTTCTGGGATTGATTTGCACTTCCCGCACCAAAGTACGTTAATCTCTAGGAGACAGAACGCGTCTCCTTCCTGAGCGGTATGATGGCTGCGTAGTCCCATGGTGTTTATACTTGCGTACTATTGTTTGTACAGATAAACGTGGTACCTTCAGGCGTTTGGAAATTGCTCCCAAGGATGAACCAGACTTGTGGAGGTCTACCATTTTTTTTCGGAGGTCTTGGCTGATTTCTTTTGATTTTCCCATGATGTCAAGCAAAGAGGCACTGAGTTTGAAGGTAGGCCTTGAAATACATCCACAGGTACACCTCCAATTGACTCAAATGATGTCAATTAGCCTATCAGAAGCTTTTAAAGCCATGGCATCATTTTCTGGAATTTTCCAAGCTGTTTAAAGCCACAGTCAACTTAGTGTATGTAAAATTCTGACCCACTGGAATTGTGATACAGTGAATTATAAGTGAAATAATCTGTCTGTAAACTATTTTTGGAAAAATGTCTTGTGTCATGCACAAAGTAGATTAACCGACTTGCCAAAACTATAGTTTGTTAACAAGAAATTTGTGGAGTGGTTGAAAAACGAGTTTTAATGATTCGAACCTAAGTGTATGTAAACTTCCGACTTCAATTGTATATGCAATGAAAACTCAATGTTATCAAAAACAAAAGAGCTTATGTGCTTAGGCTGCTACAAGGGCACCATGGCAACTATATAACTATACTTTATGGAATTGAATGGGGGGTTAAATGCTGTAACAGCACAGAATAAAACCATTTATGGTAATGACTGCCCATTACTATCACTTCTTAGGGTCTAACTATCATTATTCACATTATTTTACTTAAAGAAAATATTTTTGTCGTATATTTATTTGGTGACTTAGTCATCATCTCATCTCTGTTTAGGCAGTAGCAGCCAGCCAGTTATCTATAACTGTGCTCCCAGAGTCATCCTTTAGGCTAGTAGTCTAGCTGGCTAGCTGCCTGCTGTCTGACAAAATCAGAATTTCAGTAGTTCTTCAAAGTAGAAAAGGCATACTTTTAAGACCGCTGAATAACAACTATCAATCAATTATACAGTATGTATTGTCGGTTCGGTAGAGATACCAAAGCAACTGCTATCTTGTTCGCAACGTGTTCTTCCCTTCCTCTCAGTGTCTGCCGGCCCCACAGGCTTGAACCAATGAGAAGAGGCAGCTGTAGGCGCAATGGATTCTGGTCATTGTATTTATTTACCTTTTTTTTAAAGCTTTACTTTGATGAACATTGGCCTGTTGAAACTACACCTTCCTGCAACGTCCCACAGTTATTGCTTGATGTTATTTTTCTCTAGAGAAAAGGTGCTTTGAGCTAACAGAAAAAATTGAATCCAAACAGTTGAACAGAAGTTGGTCAATTATTTATTTAAAAAACAAAAATAAACCGAAGTTTCGGCTAATTGCTCAGCGCTACTGCTCAGATATAAAGCAGGAACTAATTTTTTTAAAGGTAGCAGGTAGCATGAAATCAGGATTTTCTTAAATAACATTAACATTCCCTCATGAATCATAACATCATTAAATAAGCATGAACTGCTCAGCCCACGTAATTGTGAAAGGCAGCGTTACCAATCAACGTACTGTAAAGATGAAACATGACACCATGAGTGTAAGAATTAAAATAGGTCTAGCGTCAATTTACCAATCTGTTTATCGTTCTGGTCCTGGTGGGCCTATGGAGCGATAAGCTCCCCTGACCAGTCTCCCATTACACCTGAAAGCAATGAGGCTGTCAATACACAGAGCAGCAAGGAGGAATCCATTGATCCAACTAAATGAGAGAAGGAAGGGGAGGGAGAAAGAAGAGGATAGAGATAGATAGAGAAAATGAAAGTGAGATAGAGTAGTCTAGGGTCCAACGGTAAAATCATTACAGATGTTAACGATACCCCAGTCTCCTTTCTTGTCGTCTGACCAGTCAGCTCGGCCAGGTCTGGCATGTTCATCAACGTTACCCACACGGCTGTCATTACCGACTACGCCGCTCCTGTCATTACCGAAGGCAGACCCCCCCAATCGAACACAGGCAGCTGGTCAGTCTGGTCTCCAACCATTGATTTAACAGAACAGAGTGCGTCCAATGCCTGCATTAGTTAATCACAGCACCAAGCCACACGTCTGCCTGCCAAACAACACCGGAAATATTTTACTATCAAGCCTGAGTAGTGAAGGAAAACTATGACTTTTCTGTTTGCTGGGGGAAAAACAACAAACAATCGTAAAATCGTAATCGGTCACATTTACAATAGCCGGTTGGCTGATTCTGGATGGGAAGAGTTTCCAAATTTGGTCTATTTGCCCAGCAGATGGGACTCTTTGTGTAAAATATCCTGGATTCCTGCCTGGCTAAGGAGTGTGTGTATGCGATGTAATTGTTCTCCTTCCAGATTCATGAGTGATTCGCTGAGAGGCAGTGTTTAATTAACAAACTTTCTGACACACTCACACACATTTATACCGACAGACACATGTAGACACACACAAAAACACGCACACACACACTCTCTCTCTCTCTCTCCACCAGCCTCTCCCGTCTCTCTCCGACACTTTCTCGCTTTGGATTCCTAGGAATGATAGGAATTATGAACCATATTTCCATGCAGAGGGCTAAACAGGATGAGATGGATGTTCAGATTGAGCACAGTGAAATCAATGCTGTCAACGTGGGAAGTTTTGTGTTGCCTGTTGTCATATATGACATTCTGATGTTTGGAGTTTTACCTCCCAGATCAACCTGAAAGGCTAGAATTCAGACAAGCCTTTGAACTAGTGTGAGTCAGTTTTTAAACAAAAGCCTTCCGCTATTCACAAGCACACATTCACCTTTACTGATCAAACACATTTGCCACCTCTCTTTACAATTATGATTGGACAAAACCATCTTTTTGTAAGGACGTGTGGTTACATTTTGAGGTAGAGATAGTTTATAATTATGTAGCTATTTCACTTGGTTTTTAATCGACGAGTCACTATGTTTCCTTACCTGATGCAGTACCCATTGAATTAGAACTAAGGCATACATACATAATAATAATAATATGCCATTTAGCAGACGCTTTTATCCAAAGCGACTTACAGTCACGCGTGCATACATTTTTTTTTTTTGTGTATGGGTGGTCCCGGGGATCGAACCCACTACCTTAGCGTTACAAGCGCCATGCTCTACCAGCTGAAACTACAGAGGACCACATGCCAGAGGCGTTGTCAGAATAACTATATCTTTCCAGCTTGATTAGTTAATATGATCATTTCTTAAGCCTGTGAACTGTCTTATACCCAAACCTCTAGTATAATCCTTGTCGGCAGAATTCTCTGATTTGCTACTCTGATTCCTGTCAGTAGCTCCTTGGGCATAATCTGGCTCTAGCTGTGGAGAATGAGGGAGACGGTGGGGTAAATCTGCTAGCATCGTACCCCTGTTGAGAATGAGGGAGACGGTGGGGTAAATCTGCTAGCATCGTACCCCTGTTGAGAATGAGGGAGACGGTGGGGTAAGTCTGCTAGCATCGTACCCCTGTGGAGAATGAGGGAGACGGTGGGGTAAGTCTGCTAGCATTGTACCCCTGTGGAGAATGAGGGAGACGGTGGGGTAAGCCTGCTAGCATCGTACCCCTGTGGCTGGCCAGTTTCAGTAGCATATGCAACAAACAGCCTCGATGCCTTAGGATCACAAATACAAATCTGGGCCATGGTTGACCACACATTTTCTATGTGGCTTAACGCGGCGCATCACATGGGGAATATAGCCCTTTCAGGTTAACATAGATAGGCTTACACATGCAGACAATCATGCCAAGACGTTTGTGTACAAAACAGAACAAAACTGGCTGAGCTAATGCAATATCATAGCAATGCAATGTGTTCCCCCCGCGTGGCAGGCCTGGAAATTGTGGTGGTAGGGAATTCACATCTTCATCTCAGCCCGTTAAAAGCACATCCAAATCCTTCTAGCGTATGCAGATCTTCAGGGCTTTAAATAGAAACCTGTGGCTCCTTCAAAAGGAGAGCAGCCCTTCCTTCCTTCATTCCTAGCTCCAAGGCTTGGTTACAGGCACAATTAAAAGACTCAGTCCTTGGTCTGCGGAGTCTGATCTGAATGCGGTGGCAAAACAGCGCTTTGTTTTCAGAAGAAACAATGCATTTAGCCAGTGCAGTTATGTGGCTTTTGAAATGGAAAATAGATTTTTGTTTGAATAGTGAATGTGTGAAAGTATTACTGTTCGAGTCAATGCCATAGTTGTACATATATTCATCCTAAGGGTTTGTAAGCACTCTTGTCTTGTGCTTGTGTTTGTCATTTTAATGATATAAAACTGTGATTTTATTGTTGAGTAATAACAACTGTAGCGCTATAATTACAACAACCACATCACTTTGACAGTAGTTATAATGATAACACACACACACACAGGCATGCAGGCTCATACACACACCTCACACAAACAAACACACACACACACGCGCGCGCGCACGCACGCACGCACACACAGGCATGCAAATGCACAAACACAGGCATGTAGGCTCATACACACACCTCTCTATCACACACATGCACACACATGCAGACATGCACACACACCTCTCTATCACACACATGCACACACCCCCAGCAGAGGGTGAGAACGTGATGGTGTAACAACACACACACTTCTCCTTCCATTGCCTGTCAGCCCACCACTAACACCGGCCAACAAGAACCGGAGCCTACACCAACAACACATACTCTATATATACAAAAGTATGTGGACACCACACTCGTTGCTGACAGGTGTATAAAGTCGAGCACACAGCCATGCAATCTCCATAGAAAAAAAACCTTGGCAGTAGAATGGCCTTACTGAAGAGCTCAGTGACTTTCAACGTGGCACCTTCATAGGATGCCAACAGTCAACTGGTCAAATTTCTGCCCTGCTAGAGCTGCCCCGGTCAACTGTAAGTGGAGTTACTGTGAAGTGGAAACGTCTAGGAGCAACAACGGCTCAGCCGCGAAGTGGTTGGCCACACAAGCTCACAGAACGTGCACCATGCGCAATGCCAAGTGTCGGCTGGAGTGGTGTAAAGTTCTCCGCCATTGGACTCTGGAGCAGTGGAAACGCTTTCTCTGGAGTGATGAATCACGCTTCACCATCTGGCAATCCGATGAACGAATCTGGGTTTGGCGGATGCCAGGAGAACGCTACCTGCCCAAAATACATAATGCCAACTGTAAAGTTTGGTGGAGGAGGAATAATGGTCTGGGGCTGTTTTTCATGGTTTGGGCTAGGCCTCTTAGTTCCAGTGAAGTGAAATCTTAACACTATAGCATACAATGACATTCTAGACAATTTTGTGCTTCCAACTTTGTGGTAACAGTTTGGGGAAGGCCCTTTCCTGTTTAAGCATGACAATGCTGCCGTGCACAAAGCGAGGTCCATACAGAAATGGTTTGTCGAGATCGGTGTGGAAGAACTTGACTGGTCTGCACAGAGCCCTGACCGCAACCCCATCGAACACCTTTGGGATGAATTGGAATGCCGACTGCGAGTGAGGCATAATCGCCCAACATCAGTGCCCGACCTAACTAATGATCTTGAATGGAAGCAAATCCCTTTAGCAATGTTCCAACATCTAGTGGAAAGCCTTCCTATAAGAGTGGAGGCTGTTATAGCAGCAAAGGGGGGGGGACCAACTCCATATTAATGCCCATGATTTTGGAATGAGATGTTCGACGAGCAGGTGTCCACATACCTTTGGTCATGTAGTGTACCTGGGGCAAGGTTAAGCTGCTAGCACAATGCTAGAGTGTAGCATGGACATACAGTAAGAGGCTATCACTTTTTCCTGAGTATTGATGTAGCATCTAAATCACTCATAATGGATGTACAGTGCAATCTATTCTATTAAATGCCTATAGGGCTAAGACAAGGACATTGGACTATGTGTAGGACTTAATTTGATGTTACAAAATACAATTTAGAATTGAACAAATATAGCCTGCTAATAGGCTAAAGCTGACTCAAAGGGATTTCAATCTCAGTGCCATCTACTCTGGAGCCAAGTCAGCAGCTAAGTCGGCTAGACTCCTTGAAGCTACATTATCTTAGGGTCTCAGTCTCAGAATGGACTGGAACTTGTGTAGTAGGTGGAGGGAGAGGGGAGTAGGGGGAGGAGGGAGAGGGGAGGAGGGGGAGGAGGGAGAGGGGAGTCAGGGGGGAGTAGTTACCCTTCTCTCCACCTCCCCTCCTCCTAAATGTGCGTGTGCCTGCGACAGAGTTGAGGGGCGAGACGCCAGCTATTAATCCATCTGTTATGTCCCCCCGATAGAGACAGAGGTCAGCTCCTCTGTAGCTACTGTTCTCTCTCATTCTTTTATTGTCTCTCTCTCATTTATCTTCTGTCCCTCTCCCTTCCACTCATTCCGTTACAACGCTTAAGACCAAAAGGCCAGCTGTAAGTGACTTCTTTGCCCTTAGTGGATCATTGTTCCAGAAAGTCTGTGAAACAGAGGAATCTGCATTATAACCCATTATATCCAAGAACTATGAATCGTGGGAATTGACAATGCCACTACGTGATGCCAGAATGGTAATCATATGAATGGTCCAATTGATTGGAAGATGCATGGAGAGACGGACGCAATGATCAGCCACTATGTTTGACAAAAGGCTCTGATGATGGGATGAGTGAGTTATGACTCATCACTGATGAAGCGATTGACTGATTGAGGCGGTAGAAGGAGGTAAAGATGGCCGTCTCTCCCGCTCACTAGGTGGGAGCTGATTATCTATCCAGCCAGACAGGCAGGCCCAGACCAAACATGCCTTTCCTAACAACCGGCCAATAAGGGCCTCTCGTCAGCATCATGGGAGAGGAAGAAGTGGAGGACAGAGAAAGAGAGAGAGAGAAGTAGGGAGATAGAAAGAATGGGAGCCCATAGATTCCTGGGCCGTGATGGGGGGGGATTAACCTGTACGGGATTGGTGTCCCGTATACGGGACGGTTGAGCTAACGTGAACTAATGTGATTAGCATGACTGTTGTAAGTAACAACAAACTTTCCAGGACATAGACATGTCTTATATGGGCAGAAAGCTTAAATTCTTGTTAATCTAACTGCACTGTCCAATTTACAGTAGCTATTACAGTGAAAAAATACCATGCTATTGTTTGAGGAGAGTGTACAACTACAAAAAACTTATCACGGCAACTGGTTTGATACATTCACCTCTGAAGGTAAATAATGTAATTACATTCAGTAATCTTGCTCTGATTTGTCATCCTGAGGGTCCCAGACATAAAATGTAGCATAGTTTTGTTTGATAAAATCGATGTATATATTCAAATGTAGGAACTGAGTTCTACTGAGTTGCTGTCTCTGGCTCCACACCCATCCCGCCGGGCCATCTAGATGTGTGAAAGTTAGTGTATAAGCTAATGATCCATCATGTATGATATTCCTGGGAGTGTGTAAACTTACATTTTGTATTACCATATCATTTTTTGTATATTCTCTATAGTTATGTACTTGAATAAATATCAATTGACCAATTCGGCACATTTGGGCAGACTTGATGGAAAATAGTCCAGTATTGCAATGCTTCACTGGATCAATCTGAAACTTTGCACATACACTGCTCTCATCTAGTGGCCAAAATCCAAATTGCACCTAAACTGCAATATTACATTGTGGCCTTTCTCTTGCTTTTCAAAGATGATTAAAAAAGAATAATAATAGAAAACGCATGTTTTTTTGGTTTGTATTATCTTTTACCAGATCTAATGTGTTATATTCTCCTACATTCATTTCACGTCCACAAACTTCAAAGTGTTTCCTTTCAAATGGTATCAAGAATATGCATATCCTTGCTTCAGGTCCTGAGCTACAGGCAGTTAGATTTGGGTATGTCATTTTAGGCGGAAATTGAAAAAAAGGGTCCGATCCTCAAGGGGTTTTAAGGAAGACTGCAGGGAGGCGGAGAAATAGTACGGTGCAAATCGTTAATCGATGGAAAACAAACCCCACAGTCACACATCACTAGTGCCTCCAACACGCACCGAGCTTAAGAATCTGATACACAACACCAATGTCTCCTTGATTTCTATTCATTTTCACCTCTACTAAGGTAAGGGGAGACTAGAGGCTTACACTTTATGCATAAACCCCCCCTCCCCAGTTGGTCAAATTTCTCTTGGTTTACTATTCTTGTGGGGACTTCTGTATAGTTAAACACATCCACACACACACACACACACCAGACTTATCTGTGGACAGTCAAACCTTGCTTCCAGACACCAATAAACCCAGTCCCCTGTGGACAGTCAAACCTTGCCTCCAGGCACCAGTCGCTAATTGCAAACTCTTCCAGTGTGATGTGACTAGCTCCTATCAATTAGGGAAACTTTCTTTCCATGTCCATGTGCAGCTGTTGGATCTCATTTGGGAGCTCACATGTGAGAATCTATTGGAGAGGGAATCGGTGCACGCAAGCTTTACTCAGTAACTATGGGTGGAGGGTGGACTCACCCTACTGGGAACTGTTTATTCCTGTGAGGTTGGTTGTTTTTTAACAGAGGTTTTTCCAGAGGTTTGTTCACAGGAAACCAAAAGACAAGAACATGTTATGGGGGTTGTGAAGCGCTACAGGATACATTCACAAGCAACACAACTTCTGAGGAGCTGTCTGGGAGTAGCACTGGAACAAATTATTGGTTAATAAAAATGTGTATTTAAATTCAGTTTGTCAGTGAGTTGCTCACGGCTGACAAGTGAGGAACCATAAGTTGAAAGTTTGTTTATACTGTAAGTCGAGACAGGCATTTGAATTAAAGCTTAAATCAATACTATGCTCAAAAACATTTCACTTTCTGAGCACCTCGAAACATCAAACAGTCTGCAACGTCTCCAAGACAAACAGACAGTTCTTGTTTCCCCCACCGCCAAGTAAAAACCCTTCTTAAACTAGAGATATCTGGGTTTTTTTTGCATTGGATGTGTCTCAATCCACAGCATCCGCCGATATCACACTTCCACATCTGCGGTGAAAGGTGGCAGAGCTAGAGCGATGTTTGTCAGACCATTAGACATTCCCAAAATCAGTCTTCTCACAAAAATGTTTGTAGTGTCCGAACCGTTTGGGCTACAAACTATTATGACCACTCTATGGACAGGGGAGATTCTCACAAATACGACCACGGTGGTGACACAAGTGTCACAGGACTCCTCTGAAGGTAACCGGTAGCGGTTTATATTTTATTTTATGGATGGATGAAGGTAGTCTTGTGCCTACCCCAAAAAATGGGTTAAATTACATGTAATATATATATATATATGAAGGTAGCTATATATATATTTCCTGAGCTTTCTTATATATCCTAGATATTGAACAAACACTTCAAAACCTTGTTTCTTAGTATTTATTTTGACTGTCTTCTTTTGCCATTTATGAATGTGTTATTCAATGCGTTTCTACTGGCTATAGTAGTAAAGGCCAAATTTTATATTTTATCAAATAATTGTTTCAGATTTTTTTATACCTAAAGGTGTCCTAAAATTCTAAATCAAATAGTTAAATGATCCATAGTATGACCATCTTAAACAGGTGAAATGTAGTTAGCGCAGCATATCAAAAGCTAGACAGACACCCACTCTGTTTCTCAGTATGCATCACCTCACAGTGGGAGCCGTCATTCAGCGTGACGCACTTCCAATTACTCTCATAGGTACACTCTAAGAAAAAAAGGTGCTATCTACAACCTAAAAGGGTTATTTGGCTGTCCCCATAGGATAACCCTTTGAAGAACCCTTTTTGGTTCCAGGTAGAACCCTTTTGAGTTCCAAAAATAGTTATCCTATGGGGACAGCTGAAGAACCCTTTTGGAACCCTTTTTTCTAAGTGTAGTTGTCTCCAAAATGGCCGCCACAGAACAAAAGTTTCCACACAAATGCTCCCCAGGCCTGAGTAACTGCAGCCACGCCCATCCATCCACCCACCCTCTCTCTCTCTCCCCTGACCGGTATATTGTTCCTCCTTCACCCCCTGCTCTGAGGCACTACACATCCTCTGCTACCATGGCAGCCAACTGGAGGGGAGGACAAGGTGGCTGATTAATCTATTAATAACCCAGGAAAGCAGTAAGCTGGTGGTGGTGGTGGTGGTGGTGGTGTGGGGGAAACAGGAACCCACGGAGAGCAAGGAGCTGATGAAAGTTCCCTCGGCCCTCAGAGTAGGAGGAAGGGAGGGATGGGAGGGAAGTGAAAAGAGGACACAAAGTCGGAAGGAGAACGCTGGTCATTGAGAGATTGAGAGAGTGGGCTTGAAACTTATCCACCATATTGCACTGACCCTTGGTGTACTACAGCAAACACATTTTTTAGAGGAGGGTCTCGGAAAATAAGTTGTTTGTTGAGACTTATGATGGAGAATAATACACTATACATACAAAAGTATGCGGACACCCCTTTAAATTAGTGGATTCGGCTATTTCAGCCACACTCATGGCTGACAGGTGTATACAATCGAGCACACAGCCATGCAATCTCCATAGACAAACAATGGCATTTGAATGGCCTTAATGAAGGGCTCAATGACTTTCAACGTGGCACCATCACAGGATGCCATCTTTCCAACAAGTCAGTTTGTCAAATTTCTGCCCTACTAGAGCTGCCCCGGCAACTGTAAGTGCTGTTACTGTGAAGTGGAAACATCTAGAAGCAACAACTGCTCAGTCGTGAAGTGGTAGGCCACACAAGCTCACAGAACGGAACCACCGAGTGCTGAAGCGCGTAACGTGTAAAAATCATCTGTCCTCGGTTGCAACACTCACTATCGAGTTCCAAACTGCCTCTGGAAGCAATGTCAGTACTATTACTGTTCGTTGGGAGCTTCAGGAAATGGGTTTCCGTGGCCGAGCAGCCGCACACAATCCTAAGATCACCATGTGCAATGCCAAGCGTCGGCTGGAGTGGTATAAAGCTCACTGCCTTTGGACTCTGGAGCAGTGGAAACGCGTTCTCTCGAGTGATGAATCACGCTTCACCATCTGGTAGTCCGACGGACGAATATGGGTTTGGCGTATGCCAGGAGAACGCTGCCTGCCCCAATGCATAGTGCCAAATGTAAAGTTTGGTGGAGGAGGATTAATGGTCTGGGGCTGTTTTTCATGGTTTAGGCAAGGCCCCTTAGATCTAGTGTTGAGAAATCTTAACGCTACTGCATGCAATGACATTCTAGATGATTCTGTGCTTCCAACTTTGTGGCAACAGTTTGGGGAAGGCCCTTTCCTGTTTCAGCATGACAATGCCCCTGTGCACAAAGCGAGGTTCATACACAAATGGTTTGTCGAGATCGGTGTAGAAGAACTTGACTGGCCTGCACAGAGCCCTGATTTCAACCCCATCGAACACCTTTGGGATGAATTGGAACGCAGACTGCGAGCCAGGCCTAATCGCCCAACATCAGTGCCCGACCTCACTAATGCTGTTGTGACTGAATGTTCTCATAACAGAGCATACTGAAAGCAACTAAACTGTCCATGTTGATCAAGCTTTTATGTTCAGATGGATTGAATAAACAAAATGGCGGAGGCGATGTGAGTTCAAGACCCAATGGCATTTGCCTGCAGCCTGAGCGTAATTAACAAGTGGAAATGTGGCGTCCTCTCTTCCTCTACCGGTCTCTCCCTTTGTGTTTTTTGTAACTCAGGCAGAACCGCACGTCGCCGCTTTCTCCCCCTCCCCCTTATCGGGCCACTCGACGGAGGCCCCCATTGTTTATCGTTGGCTCCGGTAATGGGACAGAGTAATTTCTCATTTGTAATAATATCAAAAATAAATTACCACTGGCGTGAATAAAAACCACTGAACAATGGTGCCCATCAATCACCGGAGAGCAAGCTTGGTACGAGAGAGAGAGCGTTTTCAGCTGAGTGGTTTTTTTTGGGTGGTAAAGTCAGCCAATCATATTTGCTTGTTGTGCATTCTGAAAGGGCAACGACCTGTGGCAGAGATGCAAGACATGCCTTTCACTAGAGTATCGTCGGAGCAAATGTCATGTCGCTTTTGTATTAGAGTTGTTGTTTGTGTGTATGGGTGAAATCAGATAATAGGGATTTGTTCTAGGACCCCTCTGACCATTATTCCTTTCCACAAATAATATACAATCTCTGCATGATCTCCAGTCTTTCTCTGCGCTTCCCACCCCCATCTCTCACTCTCCCACCTCCTCTCTCTCTCTGTCACTCTGAATAATCCAAGGTTACCATTAGTGCTCTCTAGGTAAAGGTAAAATGTCTAATGCTGTCTGTCACTATTGCCCCCAATATCACCCCACCACCCTGAAATACCCATGAGCCTGTGGGAGTGTGTGAAAGGGGAGAGAGCGATGGAGAGAGGATGAGGGGAGAGAGTGAAAGACGTACACATTTGTGCTATATTACAACATCTTAAAAGTATCTAAGAGCAGATTATAATTGGCGCATATTTGTTTGAGAGAAGAGTGGTTATAAAACGCAGGTCGTTATGTGGTCACTAGACATTGTCTTCGCAACCATGTGACAAGACACTAGGGCTGTGATGATACCAGTATCGCAACGTTTCCATGGCAAAAATGAAAACACGAAGCAGAATGAACTCTATAATCTTGAAAGCACACAGACATATGCAGAGCTGAGTGTTCTGTATGGACAGAGCCACTCTCCCAACATTACCTGAGGTGTCATTTTTTAATTGCTAATCGACTTTTTTATCCCCCCACATAACCCAAATTAATTTCAAACTTCAGCACCATATATATAAATATTAAATGATGACACTGAGGTCAGAGATTGATCGTTAGCCCGAGAGAGGCCTTGAGGCTCGTATTGACAAGTTGAAGGGATAAAGTATTTCATATTAGCGCAGGGATATACAGCATTAACCCCTTCAATACCCTAAGAAAGAGCTACCCGTGCTGGAAAATCAATTAACCCTGTCAAAGTAATGTTCATGCAAACTGTCAGCAACTAATGAGGATTTTACTCTGTGTTGGATGAGGGGAGTGTCCCTATTACCATGTAAAGCGCTTTGAACACCTGCAAAGGAGAAGCGCCATGTAAATCCAATCAATTATTATAATTAATAGTGGTAGTAGCAGTCTGTGATTCTATTTGATCATGGGGGAAATAAGACGTACATCAACACTGCAATGTCGGTTTGGTTTGATTCGGTTTGTTTTGACGTCTCCTTTCCTCGCATCCTTCTTCCCTTCTTACTTACCACCTTCGACCCTTACCATGCAACTTGTGTCTCTGGGATTCATTTCCTGTCTGTGTTTGATAGACAGCTCACAGCTAGCATCAACACTATGACAGTGTATTCCCCTCACCTGTTGCTCCCTTTAAGCCCTCCCCGTTCCACAGCAGGTCATCCCTTCTGTGAGGAGAATGGGATGCCATTAACCTGTCATGTGAACTCGTCAACAGCGGACGCTGAGGTCCCCTGGGGGTGTAGAGGGTCTATTGGGAAAAAAGTGTGTGTGTATGTCTGTCTGCATGATTGTGTGCGTGTCATTATTTGCAGGTGTTTGTCTGTGTGCAAGCCTGCATGTGTCTGTGTTCACACGGGTGTGTGTGCCTGTCTTAGTGCAAACGTATGTGCGTCAGCCTCAGAAGATGTATGGAGGTGACCCTCCCTGTTGGTCTCTCTAGTATTCCAGCCAGGCATCAGGAAGTAGGAGGCTGGCCCAGCCATAAAGACAGGGGGCCACCTGGGAGAGCAGCAGAGCAGAGCAGAGCAGAGCAGAACACAGCAGAGCAGAGCAGACCAGGTGACAGGACATAAACTGCTGTGTGTCAGCGGGAAAGACTGATGCTATTAGACCACAGCTGCAAGGTCACGACCCCGACACAGGGCCTTTGTTCCTCTATATGTTCTTCCGTGTCCTGGACAGGCTGACCTCTAGGTCAGATAGACAGCAGATAGGCTGATGATGTCGTTTAGATGCATTGTGTTAGATGACCTGTGAGATTCAACTAGCTGCTTCCTGGAATCTCCTAGAAAATAATGACAGGATGTTTTGATGAGGTTTGTGTCATTTGGTATGGAATAGAGAACATAAAGGAATATAGAAAGTGAAGCCCATTCTTCACTCTCTCATTAGCCCTCACCCTCCCCCGTCTCTCTCTCTCTCTCTTCCTCTCTCCCCGTCTCTCGCTCTCTATCTCCCTCCCTCCCTCCCTCCCATCTTTCTCTCTCTCTCCCTGCCTCCCCGTCTCTCTCTCCCCCTCCCTCCCTGTCTCGCTCTCTCTCTCCCTCCCTCCCCTTTCTCTCTCTCCTCCTCCCTCCCCGTCTCTCTCCCTCCCTCCCTCCCATCTCTCTCTCTCTCCCTGCCTCCCGTCTCTCTCTCCCCTCCCTCCCTCTCTCTCTCTCTCTCTCTCTCTCTCTCTCTCTCTCTCTCTCTCTCTCTCTCTCTCTCTCTCTCTCTCTCTCTCTCTCTCTCTCTCTCTCTCTCTCTCTCTCTCTCTCTCTCTCTCCCTCCCCTCTCTCTCTCCCCCTCCCTCCCTTTCTCTCTCTCCCCCTCCCTCCCGTTTCTCTCTCTCCCCCTCCCTGTCTCTCTCTCTCTCTCTCTCCCCCTCCCTCCCTCCCGCCCTCCCTCCATCTGAAAGTCAGCAGAGAGACAGAGACAGGAGGAATACTAAGCATATCGATTCAACAAAGACCAGATGGATGTCTGAGTCAGAGGATTCAACAGCAAGCTAAGTATGGGGAGAGCAGTGTATGTGTGTGTGTGTGTGTGTGTGTGTGTGTGTGTGTGTGGGACATATACAAGCCTGAGATAACATAGAATGAAACCAAAAATATCTGAGACTTAACCATGAGGTTTCCCGAGAGAGTAGCTTCTTCACAAAGTTGTCATCTTTTCCCATTTGAAGTGTGACTCAACATGAGAATGTGAGCAGAAATAGACAAGTGCCAATCTATGCCTAGGCGTCTAAATAACCTGCGTGTCCGAAAGAAAGACAGAAAGACCGAAAAGGGCGCCTCATCATTACCATAAGCCCAGTGTGCCAACACACCACAAGGAAGGACACACAGTGGGCTAGGGTCAACAAACACACCAGGACACACTGTAGGCACCTTCACACACCAAAACATAGCCTTCTCCCTTCCTCTTCCTGGACAGTTTGGGTTTTCAGAGATGCTTGCCAAGAGGGAAGTGTGAAAAATGGCACAGCGCGCTGCAATGAGGTTCAGAGTAAAACTGTGCTGGTTATAAATAATTATATAATAATAAGCCATTTAGCAGACGCTTTTATCCAAAGCGACTTACAGTCATGTGTGCATACATTTTTGACGTATGGGTGGTCCCGGGGATGGAACCTACTACCCTGGCGTTACAAGCGCCATGCTCTACCAATTGAGCTACAGAGGACTACGTGGAAGGGAGTGTGTTGTGCTAATGCATAGGTTAACCGGCCTGGTACTGATTTCATGAGTCAAGTCACGACAGCATCAGGAGATATGGGGAAACATTTGATCCGAGTAGTGTATCTTCTTACAGTAGTCAGGCTGAGACACCCAGGTGTGTGTGTGTGTGTGTGTGTGTGTGTGTGTGTGTGTGTGTGTGTTTTGAGAGAGTGAAAGTAGCAAATGTGTGTAGAGTGGTATATGAGTACCCCTCAGGCCATCAGGGCTTTACTAGAGCTAAGAGGTCTACTGCTCATTAGCTAAGCATCCCTTCTGAAGATTCATGCAGAGTACCTCATTACAAATCCCCCCGTCCGTCCCGTAACTCCCCTCTAGAGAGTACTAGGCCCTCTGCGACACCGCTACCCTGAGAGATGAGCAATAAAATTTTTAAAAAAGGAACATTTTAATTGTCTACTCCTTCCTCTGCACACTTCCCCCTCTCTCTATCCTCCTCTACTTCCATCCTCATCCCTCTCTCTCTCCTGATGCCGCTACCCTTCTTTCCACTTTCTCCCTCTGTTTCTCCTAGTTGTTCTTCTTGAAGCATTATGTACAGCTGACTACAATTACTCACTACGCCACTGGCCTTCCAATGTCCCGACAGACCGATAACCAACAGCCTCATTTGGGCCCATTATTTATTATTTAAAACCCGTTCTCCTGGTGAGCCCAGGAAGCCTGAGAGCCAGCTAATTGTTTGATTGTCATGCAAACTCAAATAACTCAATTACGAGGAGCCCCCAGTCGAAAGGGGGTGGGGGGGGGAGGGGGGTAGGGTTGAAGGGTGAGGGGGTGTTGGCTAGTGATAAGTGAAAGCCCTGTAGCAGTGTTTCCCAAACTCGGTCCTCGGGACCCCAAGCGATGCTCGTTTTGGTTTTTGCCCTAGCACTACACAGCTGATTCAAATAACCAACTAATCAAGCTTTGATAATTTTAATCACCTGTGTAGCGTTAGGGCAAAAAACAAAACATGCACGCCTTGGGGTACCGAGGACCGAGTTTGGGAAACTCTGCCCTATAGGCACTGAGGTGATGGGAGGTTCCATAGGGATGATCATATTCTTGCCAACTGTCCTAAGGTCAGTGATCTGGGTCGTCTGGTTGGACATCATTACAATCAGCTGGACCCGAGGGCATTATCAGCTAATTTGAATTCAGACAGTACGAGAGCCTCTTTTTACTATTTCAGTGGTTTTAATTGGACCACTATGGACCACTGTTTCAAATAGATGTTCTGCAGGGTGAGCAGTAGTGGCCGTGCTACAATGCTGTGGGCCAAGTGCATTTCACTGCTGCTGGCTGCCTCAGCTTCTTAGACACAGTCCTTGAAGAAGTGCAAAGTGACACCTTTTTCGACAGTCAACGGCCCAGTTTATGCAGAACAGTGAAAGATTGCAAGAGCGAGAAGCACAGAGAGGAATAAATAGATAAATGGAACAAAAAGATGGTGTCACTAAGAAGAAAGACAAAGGGGATGGAGAGTACACAAGGGTGGGGGAGAGGAGGGATAGAAGACAGGAGAGGACAGAAGGGAGGGGGAGAGGAGGGATAGAAGACAGGTGAGGACAGAAGGGTGGGGGAGAGGAAGGATAGAAGACAGGAGAGGACAGAAGGGAGGGGGAGAGGAGGGATAGAAGACAGGAGAGGACAGAAGGGAGGGGGAGAGGAGGGATAGAAGACAGGAGAGGACAGAAGGGTGGGGGAGAGGAAGGATAGATCAGGGTTGGGTTATAAAAAAATATAAAATGCTTTGAACATCCCACAGAACACCATTAAATCCATTATTAAAAAATGGAAAGAATATGGCACCACAACAAACCTGCCAAGAGAGGGCCGCCCACCAAAACTCACGGACCGGGCAAGGAGGGCATTAATCAGAGAGGCAACAAAGAGACCAAAGATAACCCTGAAGGAGCTGCAAAAGCTCCACAGCGGAGATTGGAGTATCTGTCCATAGGACCACTTTAAGCCGTACACTACACAGAGCTGGGCTTTAAGGAAGAGTGGCCAGAAAAAAGCCATTGCTTAAAGGAAAAAATAAGCAAACACGTTTGGTGTTCGCCAAAAGGCATGTGGGAGACTCCCCAAACATATGGAAGAAGGTACTCTGGTCAGATGATACTAAAATTGAGTTTTTTGGCCATCAAGGAAAACGTTATGTCTGGCACAAACCCAACACCTCTCATCACCCCTAGAACACCATCCCCACAGTGAAGCATGGTGGTGGCAGCATCATGCTGTGGGGATGTTTTTCATCGGCAGGGACTGGGAAACTGGTCAGAATTGGAGGAATGATGGATGCCGCTAAATACAGGGAAATTCTTGAGGGAAACCTGTTTCAGTCTTCCAGAGATTTGAGACTGGACAATGACCCTAAGCATACTGCTAAAGCAACACTCAAGTGGTTTAAGGGGAACATTTAAATGTCTTGGAATGGCCTAGTCAAAAGCCCAGACCTCAATCCAATTGAGAATCTGTGGTATGACTTAAAGATTGCTGTACACCAGCGGAACCCATCCACCTTGAAGGAGCTGGAGCAGTTTGATGTGGCTAGATGTGCCAAGCTCATAGAGACATACCCCAAGCTCTACAAAGACTTTGGGGGGAATAGTTATGCACGCTCAAGTTTTCTGTTTTTTTGTCTTATTTCTGGTTTGTTTCACAATAAAAATATTTTGCATCTTCAAAGTGGTAGGCATGTTGTGTAAATCAAATGATACAACCCCCCCCCAAAATCCATTTTAATTCCAGGTTGTAAGGCAACAAAATCGGAAAAGTGCCAAGAGGGGTGAATACTTTCACAAGCCACTGTATGAGCGTTTACTTCATAAATGTACAAGGCTTGGGCAGGAGTCGTGGCTCAAAGTCCTGAGTGATTTCTGAGAGCTGATAACACATGCTGCATCTCAAACTAATCTCTCCTTCTCCTCCCGGTCCCCCCACCACATCCACCTGTCAAGTCCCATCATCTTATCAAGAGACGGGAGTGTGAGGATGAGTCATAAGACCAACGCCTAGATAAAAGATATCCTTCTCTCTTGCGCTCTCCATTTCTCTTTCTGAGAAGGCCATGAAGTATGTAATGACAATAGTAATATCTCTTTCTCTCCCTCTGCCTTACTCGCTCCATCTCAGTCTCTATCCCTCTCTCTGTCTGTGTCCCTCCCTCTCCTCCTCTCTGTCTCTTTCTTTCTGAGAAGGCCCAGAGGAGGTAGTTGAGTGCAACATAAATATCTCTCTACCTCTCTCTCTCTCTTCCCTTCTCTCCCTCTCTGGGACACTTCCTGATGGACTCTCCAATTCCTGTGTGATGTCGTTTCCCCTTGAACGCTGTAACTGGATCTCATGATGTCAACCAGGGGGGGGGGGAGCTGGAGTGGACAGACAGTGATACAGATGACTGATGTCGTAGAGGAGACTGGAGAGAGTGGTGCCATTAGCTGGGTCTAAGGAGAGCCACTGGAGACACAGAGAATAGAGGAGAGGAGGAGAGAAGCTTTTATTTTGCCCTGTCAGCTCATTATCGCAAAGCCTCATGCATCATAATCGAGTGGGATACTGACTTGTTAAGGTGGAGTTGGAGTTTGTCGGAGTGGGTGTGTGTGCGTTTGTGTGTGCGTGTTACCTTCCTGCTGCATTGTTTCTCACATGGCACATCCTCAAGAGAACAGGCAGTGATGTAATTATCTCCTCCTCCACACAGAGAACACTTTCACCTGCCCTCTTTCTCGTCATGTAGAGACCTCTCCCTTTCTCCTTTTCTTTTAGGTGTTATTAAATCAATTATACCACCTGTTCTACTTCTTGGTCACAGAAAGTGTTCCACAGCTCTACTCCTATTGAGAGACTTGTCTCCAGCTGTGTTCAGATGAATCACAGGCACACCTGTTATACCATGGAGAGGGGATGAGGGGAGGGGAGGAGAACGGGGGTTACAGTACCTGCTAGGCATTCATTCTGGGGACATGACGGCCTGTATACACACCGCCTGCCTGCCTGCCTTCCAGCCTGCCTGCCTTCCAGCCTGCCTGCCAGGAACAAAGTACCTGAGAGGAGTAGCGCCTAACTCCCACCTTCACTACATCCCTCTCTCTCACACAGCCAGCTGCACTGCTAAGGTGTGGCAATTTCCCAAGAAATAGAACTGCATGAATAAAAGTTGCGACTAAGCAAAAATATGATCAGTTCATTGATTTTGCAGTGTGAGAACAGGCCATCTTCCTTTGTACTTCTGTATCAGAACCTTTGGCTGACATCAAGGAAACAAGGGACACTGTCACATCAAGACTGCAGACAAGTCTGATAACAGTACAAAACAGAGGACAAAATAAGATGGAGAAAGAGAGGAGTGTTTGAGTTAGTGAACAAGGCATGAGGGAAGACAGGCAGGCGCTGGGAGGGGTGTGGAGGGAGTGGGGTTGTGGAGGTTAGCCATTCTTCTTAAGGCAGAATATCAAAAGACCGACGGCGATCTTGTGAGATGAAAAACATTTCAATATTTAATCTGGTGTGCGATGTGGCAGTGGGACCTGAAGTGGGAGGTTTTGATTCACGGCCTTGGCAGAGGAGGGGCCCTAAGTGCCTCTGAGGGACTGTCTGTTGGGATTATTTGGGGACTCACGTCTCTACTGTATTTGTTGATTTCATTTCTCGAGAAATAGAACAAATAGCATATAGAAATGTAAGGAATTTAATGTAAATGTGTATTCGGTCTATACAACATAACTCCCAGTTTTCCTCTTGTCTGAGTCCAGGCCTTTCCCTAGTGCAGTGAGAAGGAGCAAAGGAAGCAGACTTCAAACAGCAGGACTGTAGAAGGCACCCTGCGGTTGGAGCTGCCGTTTTGAACAGCCATATTTCTCACTAAAGAGCGCCGCCTGCACATCTCTGTTTACACACATCACCGGCTAGCCTTGGGGGCCAGGAGGGGAGCGCTGGAGCCCTTCCGCAGACTAAAAACAAACATCCCTCCATCCCTCTCTCGTTCCTTCCCTCCGTGTTTTCATTTTCCCCTCCATTACTGAGATTCCAGGTGTTCCGGGATAACTCGGTGTGAACTATATTGTAGAACAGAGCCACTCTAATGAGCATGCTCAGAAATGCACGAGTTTGGCCTACCAAGGAAGAGTATACATGTAAAAACATCTACAGGGAAGTTGTCTTGTGGGGAATATGACCCCCTAAAGCAATAAGGATTTGAGTATGAAGGCTACATAGACTATTCATGATAGCGTGCTACATGCTAGCTAGGCTATTTATAATTTGATTCCATTTAAATTAAGTTGTTTCAGAAGACGCGGCAGCGTATTACATCAATGCTGACTGACACGGGCTAGCGCTAATCAAGGTCAGGGCTGGATGTGCCTAGGGAGCAGCCTAGGAAGAGTGCAAACATCAAACTCGATAGATTAAGCCATGTCTACCTCACAGGCCTCAACCCTGATACCACATAATGGATCCAAGATGGAGGTAAAATTAGATTGATTTTCAGTCTAAGGGCTCACTGGCTGTGTTTTAGCCTATTGGTGGGATAAGGTAATTTGTCTTTGGTTCAGAGCCATGGGATTTACAAATCACTCATTCTATTTGAAAGAGATGGGGAATTTGTTTTTGATCACGCAACCCCCCAGCACTCTATCAATGGAGCCTCATGACAACTAATGGGGTAGAAGCAGGATCAGGGTAGTGTGTTGTGTCTGTGTGTGTCAGAGAGAAGACTGAGGGAGGTCCAATCGAAACACACTTCATGCTTGTACGCTGACCAGGGGCATCATGCACCCCAAAACTCTGAGAGGGCACAAAGTACGTGAGGATGGTTGGGGGGTGGTCCATAAGTTGGAGAATTTTGCATTTTACAAACACCTGAACGCTTTATCCTGCAATATTGTGGTCCTCTGTAGCTCAGCTGGTAGAGCACGGTGCTTGTAACGCCAAGGTAGTGGGTTCGATCCCCGGGACCACCAATACACAAAAAAATGTATGCATGCATGACTGTAAGTCGCTTTGGATAAAAGCGTCTGCTAAATGGCATATTATATTATTATAGAGCCATAATCATTATTAGCATTCTAGCAGATACCTATAGGTTATTGCGCTAACGCTAGTTAGCATTGACTAGCAAAACTACCTCTAACTTCCTTCATACTGGACACAGAGACATACACATGGTATCCACGAGTTCATCTGACTCTGGCGAAGTAGATACAGGGCCTCAGGGCCAAAAGTAACCCTTTCATTATATGTCAAAAATTGCTTATTTGTTTTCATATCGAAGCATACCTCTTGAGCTGTCTGTATCCTCTTTTTTTAAAGAAACTAAAATGCTTCTCTGCATCTCTAAGATCTGGGTAAAAGATTGAAAGGAATGAGTCTTATTCATTACATTTAGTTATTGCTTGCTTTTCTAAAGTCTAACAACCTTGCCAGTAGGCATGCCAGCTAAGATAGTTAGTCAAGCTAGCTACTCTAGCTTCTCTAACTTGATTGATAGACTGAAATGGCTTCTTGGTAGCTAGTTATGAGGTTGGGAGATTGGGAACCTACTGTATCTAGGCTAGCTAAAGCATGCTATCAGTAGTGAGTTAGGACGATGGAGCTTTTGTGCAGTGCTTTTTAAAAAGACTAGTTCTCCTTAAAACAAATTGTAAATTGGTGTGAATGAAAACAGAAATATACATGACAGACTGACCAGCTGAATCCAGGTGAAAGCTATGATCCCTTATTGAAGTCACCTGTTAAATCCACTTCAATCAGTGTAGATGAAGGGGAGGAGACAGGTTAAAGAATGCTTTTTCAGCCTTGAGACAATTGAGACATGGATTGTGTATGTGTGCTATTCAGAGGGTGAATGGGCAAGACAAAATATTTAAGTGCCTTTGAACGGGGTATGGTAGTAGCCGGTGCCGGGCGCACCAGTTTGTGTCAAGAACTGCAGTGCTGCTGGGTTTTTCACGCTCAACAGTTTCCCGTGTGTATCAAGAATGGTCCACCACCCAAAGGACATCCAGCCAACATGAGTCAAAAGGGGCCAGCATCCCTGTGGAACCTTTTCGACACCTTGTAGTTCACGCCCAGACGAATTGAAGCTGTTCTGAGGGCAAAAGCGGGGGGTGCAACTCAATATACGTAAGGTGTTCTTCATGTTTTATACACACATTGTATTTCTTATTGTGCTACACTGGTTTATTACTAACTGTAACATGAATGGAAATATGAGAGTTCTGTTCTCCTCCCCCACCCCTAGTCACTGTGGTGTTGTTCTACTTCCCCACCCCTAGTCACTGTGGTGTTGTTCTCCTTCCCACCCCCTAGTCACTGTGGTGTTGTTCTACTTCCCCACCCCTAGTCTCTGTGGTGTTGTTCTACTTCCCCACCCCTAGTCACTGTGGTGTTGTTCTCCTTCCCCACCCCCTAGTCACTGTGGTGTTGTTCTCCTTCCCCACCCCCTAGTTACTGTGGTGTTGTTCTCCTTCCCCACCCCCTAGTTACTGTGGTGTTGTTCTCCTTCCCCACCCCCTAGTTACTGTGGTGTTGTTCTCCTTCCCCACCCCCTAGTTACTGTGGTGTTGTTCTCCTTTCCCACCCCCTAGTCACTGTGGTGTAGCGAGGAAAAGGTGCCAATAACAAATGTCCTTAGTAAGAGTCCACATTGAGAGAGGGAGAGAGAAAAATAGTTGTAGAGAGAGAGAGAGAGAGAGAGAGAGAGAGACCAGACAAAGGAGAAGTGATAAGTTACAGACAAAGAAAATAGTAATTGTGAAAAGGGGCACAGACAGCGGTTCCAGCGGAGAGAGAGGTAGGGGCTATTTCCTGCCAGATTTCACGCAGCGCTTCAGTTAATCCGATCAATTGCATGATTTCCATCCAGCCTTTTGATGGGGTCGGGAAAGGGGCAATTATTATCCAATAAGTTAATTACTTGAGTAAAAGTTGAAGGGCAGCCATGTCATGGGTTGCCAGTTTTGTTACAGAGATGGCCTAAGGAAGAGGAAAGGAGAGGAGGGAGAGGAGGGAGAGAGGTGAGAGGAGTGAGAGGAGGTAGAGGAGGGAGAGGAGGGAGAGGAGGGAGAGGAGGGAGAGAGGTGAGAGGAGTGAGAGGAGGGAGAGGAGGGAGAGGAGGGAGAGGAGGGAGAGGAGGGAGAGGAGGGAGAGGAGGGAGAGGAGGGAGAGGAGGGAGAGGAGGGAGAGGAGGGAGAGGAGGGAGAGGAGGGAGAGGAGGAGAGGAGGAAGGGTAGAGGAGGGAGAGGAGGGAGAAGAGGGAGAGGAAGGAGAGGAGTGAGAGGAGGGAGAGGAGGGAGAGGAGGAGAGGAGGGAGAGGAGGGAGAGGAGGGAGAGGAGGGAGAGGAGGGAGAGGAAGGAGAGGAGTGAGAGGGGGAGAGGAGGGAGAGGAGGAGAGGGAGGGAGAGGAGGAGAGGAGTGAGAGGAGGGAGAGGAAGGAGAGGAGGAGAGGAGGGAGAGGAGGGAGAGGAGGGAGAGGAGGGAGAGGAGGGAGAGGGAGGGAGAGGAGGGAGAGGAGGGAGAGGAGTGAGAGGAGGAGAGGAGGGAGAGGAGGGAGAGGAGGGAGAGGAGGAGGGGAGGAGAGAGAGGGAGAGGAGGGAGAGGAGGGAGAGGAGGAGAGGAGGGAGAGGAGGGAGAGGAGGAGAGGAGTGAGAGGAGGGAGAGGAGGGAGAGGAGGGAGAAGAGGGAGAGGAGGGAGAGGGAGGGAGAGGAGGGAGAAGAGGGAGAGGAGGGAGAGGAGGGAGAGGAGTGAGAGGAGGGAGAGGAGGAGAGGAGGGAGAGGAGGAGAAGAGAGAGAGGAGGGAGGGAGGAGAGGAGGGAGAAGAGGGAGAGGAGGGAGAGGAGGGAGAGGAGGGAGAGGAGGGAGAGGAGGGAGAAGAGGGAGAGGAGGGAGAGGAGGGAGAGGAGGGAGAGGAGGGAGAGGAGGGAGAGGAGGGAGAGGAGGGAGAGGAGGGAGAGGAGGACGAGGAGTGAGAGGAGGGAGAGGAGGGAGAAGAGGGAGAGGAAGGAGAGGAGTGAGAGGAGGGAGAGGAGGGAGAGGAGTGAGAGGAGGGAGAGGAGGGAGAAGAGGGAGAGGAGGGAGAGGAAAGGAGTGAGAGGAGGGAGAGGAGGGAGAGGAGGGAGAGGAAGGAGAGGAGGGAGAGGAAGGAGAGGAGTGAGAGGAGGGAGAGGAACGAGAGGAGGAGAGGAGGGAGAGGAGGGAGAGGAGGGAGAGGAGGGAGAGGAGGAGAGGAGGGAGAAGAGGGAGAGGAGTGAGAGGAGGGAGAGGAGGGAGAAGAGGGAGAGGAGTGAGAGGAGGGAGAGGAGGGAGAGGAGGGAGAGGAGGGAGAGGAGGGAGAGGAGGAGAGGAGTAGAGGAGGGAGAGGAGGGAGAGGAGGGAGAGGAGGGAGAAGAGGGAGAGGAAGGAGAGGAGAGAGGAGGTAGAGGAGGGAGAGGAGGGAGAGGAGGGAGAGGAGGGAGAGGAGGATGAGGGGAGTGAGAGGGAGGGAGAGGAGGGAGAAGAGGGAGAGGAAGGAGAGGAGTGAGAGGAGGGAGAGGAGGAGAGGAGGGAGAGGAGGGAGAGGAGGGAGAGGAGGGAGAGGAAGGAGAGGGAGTGAGAGGAGGGAGAGGGGGAGAGAGAGGAGGGAGAGGAAGGAGAGGAGGGAGGGAGTGAGAGGGAGTGAGAGGGGGAGAGGAAGGAGAGGAGTGAGAGGAGGGAGAAGAGGGAGAGGAGGAGAGGAGGGAGAGGAGGAGAGGAGGGAGAGGAGGGAGAGGAGGGAGAGGAGGGAGAGGAGTGAGAGGAGGAGAGGGGGAGAGGAGGGAGAGGGCGGAGAGGAGTGAGAGGAAGGAGAGGGGGAGAGAGGAGGTAGAGGAGGGAGAGGAGGGAGAGGAGAGAAGGAGGGAGAGGAGGGAGGGAGGGAGAGGAAGAGGGAGGGAGAGGGAGGAAGAGGAGGGAGAGGAGGGAGAAGAGGGAGAGGAAGGAGAGGAGGGAGAGGAGGGAAGAGGAGGGAGAGGAGTGAGAGGAGGGAGAGGAGGGAGAGGAGGGAGAGGAGGACGAGGAGTGAGAGGAGGGAGAGGAGGGAGAAGAGGGAGAGGAAGGAGAGGAGTGGGAGAGGAGGGAGAGGAGGGAGAGGAGTGAGAGGAGGGAGAGGAGGGAGAGGGAGGAGAGGAGGTAGAGAGGGAGAGGAGGGAGAGGAGGGAGAGGGGAGGGAGAGGAGGGAGAGGAGGGATGAGGAGGAGAGGAGGGAGAGGAGGGAGAAGAGGGAGAGGAGTGAGAGGGAGAAAGAGGAGAGGAGGGAGAGGAGGGAGAGGAGGGAGAGGAGGGAGAGGAGGGAGAGGAAGGAGAGGAGGGAGAGGAGGGAGAGGGGGGAGAGGAGGGAGAGGAAGGAGAGGAGGGAGAGGAGTGAGAGGGGGGAGAGGAAGGAGAGGGAGGAGAGGAGGGAGAAGAGGGAGAGGAGTGAGAGGAGGGAGAGGAGGGAGAGGAGGGAGAGGAGGGAGAGGGAGGGAGAGGAGTGAGAGGGGGAGAGGAGGGAGAGGAAGGAGAGGGAGTGAGAGGAAGGAGAGGAGGAGAGAGGAGGTAGAGGAGGGAGAGGAGGGAGAGGAGGGAGAGGAGGGAGAGGAGGAGGGGGGAGAGGAGTGAGAGGAGGAGGAAGAGGAGGGAGAGGAGGGAGAAGAGGGAGAGGAAGGAGAGGGAGTGAGAGGGAGGGAGAGGGGGAGAAGTGAGAGGGAGGTAGAGGAGGGAGAGGAGGACGAGGAGTGAGGGGGGGAGAGGGAGGGAGAAGAGGGAGAGGAAGGAGAGGAGGAGAGGAGGGAGAGGAGGGAGAGGAGTGAGAGGAGGGAGAGGAGGGAGAGGAGGGAGAGGGAGGGAGAGGAGAGAGAGGAGGAGGGAGGTAGAGGGAGGGAGAGGAGGGAGAGGAGGGAGAGGAGTGAGAGGGAGTGAGAGGAGGGAGAGGAGGGAGAAGAGGGAGAGGAGGGAGAGGAGGGAGAGGAGGGAGAGGAGGGAGAGGAGGGAGAGGAGGGAGAGGAGGGAGAGGAGGGAGAGGAGGGAGAGGAGGGAGAGGAGGGAGAGGAGGGAGAGGAGGGAGAGGAGGGAGAGGAGTTTGTGGTGGTGGTGGGCAGGGAATGACCAGAGCTTGGTAATTACACTATAATGTCCACCTTCCCATGCGTCACTACAGAAACAACAGTGCCTCTTAATGTGACGGGGCCTCTCCCTTGCTCTCCTCCTGGCAGTTCACCCTGAGACAAGTTAATGGTCGGTTGGCGCGTGAGTCTCTGTGTCGGGTTAAGTCATTAGAGAGTCACTTCAGAAATGTCACCATTTGAAAAGTGGTGTGTCCGACCTCTGTAAGACACATCTGTCAATCTCTCAGAATTCTGGTTAATTCCTGATATTAGATTATTTCAGTTAAAGGCCCCGGAGTAGCCTGCCCCCCTGTGGTGCAGGAAAAGGTCAGGACAAGACTCTGTCCCCCATCTGCAATTTAAAGGACTGCTCTGCGACTCCTCATCCCCTCATCTCTTATTTTCCTCCTCTCTTCCACTCTCCCTTGTTCACTGCCCCTGTGGAATCCTGGGTTGTTCCTGTCATCTGTCCTTATATGGCCCCCAGCATCTCTGGGAACTGCCATTCACTCTCCTCTCTCTCCCTCACTATCTTTCCAATCCCTCACTCTCTTTCAGTCTCTTTCAGTCTCTCTCTCTCTCTCTCTCTCTCTCTCTCTCTCTCTCTCTCTCTCTCTCTCTCTCTCTCTCTCCTCTCTTGATCATTGACTCATCCTGCTTTTCTATAGACAGGCTCTGAGAGAGAAACCTACTGCATTACCAATTACCACACCAGCCTTATAAAGACCTCCTCGTCATCTAAAATTCAGGGGACATGGGAGGTTTCTTAGGCGTCACAGCTTATGTACACAACTCAAACTCCTGGCAAGAAGGGGTTGCAGTGAAAGAAAATTGACATCTGTTGTGCTCTACTTAGCACCTTTTCTCCCCTGTTGCATTGTGGGGTCTGACTCCAAATTAGCTTTCAGACCTTGTTCCCTTACAACCCTGCAAAGGCTATTAAAAGGGGTCGTAATGTTGATTCAGCACTTTGTCACATATCATTGTTCTTTCTCCCCACCTCCCTTTATTTTTAAAGCACTTACTGTAAAAAATTTTTGCCAGGGGTGGCCCAGCAGTGCCCGAGCTAAAACACAATCTAAAACCCAGCAGCGCCCGAGCTAAAACACAAATCGCATACTGTATTTACAAGCATTTGTCCCATGAATAATACAACACTAAACCACAAGCCCCAGTCAGAAAAAAGGGCCAGCTCACCTCCGCCGTCGGGCAAAAAGAACACTAAGCGATGAAATACTAATGCCTGTGCACCAATCTCACATCGACCTTCTTATCCGCAAATGCATTGCAAGAATACTACACACTACAGAGTACACTGAGAGTACAAAACATTAAGAACATCTGCCTAATATTGAGTTGCACCCCCACAGGGATGCTGGCCCATGTTGACGCCAGTGCTTCCCACAGTTGTGTCAAGTTGGCTAGATGTCCTTTGGGTGGTGGACCATTTTTGATACACACAGGAAACTGTTGAGCGTGAAAAACCCAGCAGACCATGCTACTGCCTGGCATACAGCTGTAACCAGGCATTTCAGCTATGCGACAAAGAAAGGCATCTGCAAGGGAAGGCAAATCCATTTTTGAGGACAGCGAAAAGGACCAGGAAAACAGGTTTCTGACGGTAAACATGTACCAGAACGGCACTGTCATGGTCCAGGGCAGTGAGGCAGGACTTCCCCACCCTAGGGAACAGCAGGAGCCCAGGCCTAGACCCACACAACAGGTCTGTCCTCCCCCCTACCTGCCTACGACCACCAGAGCCAAGACCACACCACCATCAGCCTGCTGAGAGACAGGCTGGCAGAGGGTGTGGCGTACTCCCGAACGTGCACGTTGCTCACCACCCAACAATCACCCCAGAGCATCTGCACGACCACTCCCACCTGAGGAAGCAGGAAGCAGACAGTAGGTATGTTTGCCAAGTCTCTAAAGGACGTGGCACTTTGTAGACAAACACCCCATGCCGCACTGGATAGAGGACCACCCAGAGACCCCTACCAGACCACTGCACCACCAAGGAGCCCCAGGCCCCCTCAACGCCCCAACAGACCCAGCGCACCCCACAGGCCCCACCCACCACCAGAGCATCACCACTTCCATCGGCTTAGCCAGACTGGACCGGGCCCAGCCTACTACCCTGCACCAGACCACCAGCTCTACTAGACCAGAGAGGAAGCCCCCCGGCCCAGACCTGGCCCCCTCCACTCTACAGGGCCCAACAGCAGGACCAGCGCAGCTACGGGGAGGTCCTCAGAGGACAGGAGAACCCTGTAGGATTGAGTGAGTTAAACAGCTCCTCCAATACATCTGCACTAAACACACACACACATGCACACACACACACACACACTACACACACACACACACACACACACACACACACACACACACTATTGTACTAAAGGTTTACTTGTTCAATGAATATACAGTGAGGGAAAAAAGTATTTTATCCCCTGCTGTTTTTGTACGTTTGACCACTGACAAAGAAATGAATAGTCTATAATTTTAATGGTAGGTTTATTTGAACAGTGAGAGACAGAATAACAACAACAAAAATCAGAAAAATGCATGTCAAAAATGTTATAAATTGATTTGCATTTTAATGAGGGAAATAAGTATTTGACCCCCTCTCAATCAGAAAGATTTCTGGCTTCAGGTGTCTTTTATACAGGTAACTGAGCTGAGATTAGGAGCACACTCTTAAAGGGAGTGCTCCTAATCTCAGTTTGTTACCTGTATAAAAGACACCTGTCCACAGAAGTAATCAATCAATCAGATTCCAAATTCTCCACCATGGCAAAGATCAAAGAGCTCTCCAAGGATGTCAGGGACAAGATTGTAGACCTACACAAGGCTGGAATGGGCTACAAGACCATCGACAAGCAGCTTGGTGAGAAGGTGACAACAGTTGGTGCAATTATTCGCAAATGGAAGAAACACAAAAGAACTGTCAATCTCCCTCGGCCTGGGGCTCCATGTAAGATCTCACCTTGTGGAGTTGCAATGATCATGAGAACGGTGAGGAATCAGCCCAGAACTACACGGGAGGATCTTGACAATGATCTCAAGACAGCTGGGACCATAGTCACCAAGAAAACAATTGGTAACACACTACGCCGTGAAGGACTGAAATCCTGCAGCGCCCGCAAGGTCCCCATGCTCAAGAAAGCACATATACAGGGTCGTCTGAAGTTTGCCAATGAACATCTGAATGATTCAGAGGAGAACTGGGTGAAAGTGTTGTGGTCAGATGAGACCAAAATCAAGCTCTTTGGCATCAACTCAACTCGCCGTGTTTGGAGGAGGAGGAATGCTGCCTATGACCCCAAGAACACCATCCCCACCGTCAAACATGGAGGTGGTAACATTATGCTTTGGGGGTGTTTTTCTGCGAAGGGGACAGGACAACTTCACCGCATCAAAGGGACGATGGATGGGGCCATGTACCGTCAAATCTTGGGTGAGAACCTCCTTCCCTCAGCCAGGGCATTGAAAATGGGTTGTGGATTGGTATTCCGGCATGACAATGACACAAAGCACACGGCCAAGGCAACAAAGGAGTGGCTCAAAAAGAAGCACATTAAGGTCCCGGAGTGGCCTAGCCAGTCTCCAGACCTTAATCCCATAGAAAATCTGTGGAGGGAGCTGAAGGTTCGAGTTGCCAAACGTCAGCCTCGAAACCTTAATAACATGGAGAAGATCTGCAAGGAGGAGTGGGACAAAATCCCTCCTGAGATGTGTGCAAACCTGATGGCCAACTACAAGAAACGTCTGACCTCTGTGATCGCCAACAAGGGTTTTGCCACCAAGTACTAAGTCATGTTTTGCAGAGGGGTCAAATACTTATTTCCCTCATTTTTGACATGAGTTTTTCTGGATTTTGTTGTTGTTATTCTGTCTCTCACTGTTCAAATAAACCTACCATTAAAATTATAGACTGATCATGTCTTTGTCAGTGCGCAAACGTACAAAATCAGCAGGGGATCAAATACTTTTTTCCCTCACTGTATATATATATAACAGAACAAATGTTTGCTGTTATCCTGTTTATCTCACTCTTAACAACTTAGTAGCTACTGTATTTCTGACTGTGCTGTTCTTACTTTTTGCAACATGAAATCTCTATCAGTTACCATGTTAAACATTCAGGGCCTCAACTCATCAACCTTTGGACTGAAGAGTTTAGCACTGGAGTTGAAAAAAAATCTTAAAGATGTTGAAGTCATCATTCTGCAGGAGACATGGTATAAGGCAGACATTGACACTCACTGTCCCACATGCTACAGAGAGTTAATTGTGCTGTCACAGAAACACAGCTCTGTCAATAGAGGCAGAGACTCTGGAGGATTGATCATTTGGTACAAATCCGAACTACAAAATCGAATTGATCCCCTCAAAATTGGTAAATATCACATTTGGTTAAAACAGAAAAAATAACTTGTTCTGACAGAAAAATATGTGTTCCTTTGCGCAATATATATCCCCCCCCCCACCCCCAGAATCCCCATATTACTCAGAGGAGATATTCTCCACCCTTGAGGAAGAGACGTGTCATTTCCAGGCCCAGGGAAATGTGCTCATCTGTGGGGACACAAATGAACGCACAGGAACACTACCTGATCTAACGACCACAGGAGGGGACAGCTTTATTACAGGCCAGACTGTTTCTAACTATCTCCCTCATAGAAACAACAGTGACAGCACCATCAACAAAAACAGAAGGGATCTGTTGCAGCTCTGTCGAAGCCTGGGTTTGTACTTTGTCAATGGTAGGTTACGGGGGGACTCTCACCTATTGCTCACCTCTTGGCCACAGCACGGTAGACTATATGATTACAGACATTGACCCTTTCTCTCTCAGCTCATTCACCGTCAAGCCACTAACACCTCTGTCTGATCACAGCCAAATTACGTTGTTCCTCAAACACATTCACAGCCCAGTAAGCTGTACAACATCAGAAATTCATACAGATGGGCCCAAAACAGCACAGAAGAATACCAGAAAGAAACCAGTAACCAAAATATCCAAACACTCTTAGATAACTTTCTGGATACTACATTCACTCACAGTAAAGAAGGCATCAATCTAGCAGTAAAAAACATCAACTATATATTCAGGCAAATGGCAAAAGAAGCACAACTGAAATTGATTTAAAAAAAAGAAGAAAAAAGACCACAGATGACACCTGGTTTGATGCAGATTGTAAAATTATAAGGAAAAAGCTTAGAACACTATCAAACCAAAAGCACAGAGACCCAATAATGGTGAATTACGCCTTCATTACTGTGAGACTTTAAAACTCTATAAACGTACTCTCAGAACCAAAAAAGCACAGTACAACAGCAAGCAGCTGACACTGATTGAGGAGTCCATAAACACAAACAACTTCTGGCAAAATTGGAAAAAATGAAAAAAATCAAAACAAGAGGAATTAGCGATACAAAATGGTGAAATATGGACAACCCATTTTAAAACACTCTACAACATTGTTCAAATTGACGCAAACGCAGAACAGACCAGAGAGGAAGTTGAATGGATTAGAAAAAGCGCCCCAATGACTGACCAGGAGCTCTATAAGAAACCTCAGGCCCTCAAATTTAAAAAAGCATGCGGACCTGATGGCATCCTAAATGAGATGCTCAAATTCACTAGTGCAAAATGTCAATTGGCTATATTAAAACTGTTTAATTTGATCCTGAGTGTAGGTTATTTCCCTGACATCTGGAATCAAGGACTCCAATAACCCCAATCTTTAAGAACGGAGACAAATTTGACCCTAACAATTACAGAGGCATTTGTGTGAACGGTAACCTGGGGAAGGTTTTCTGTAGTATTAAAAATGTAAGAGTTCTACACTTCCTTAATAAGCACAATGTCTTGAGTAAAAGCCAAATTGGATTTATACCAAAACATCGCACGACCATATTTACACCCTACACACCCTGATAGATAAACATGTCCATCAAAATAATACCAAAATGTACGCTTGCTTTATTGACTTCCAAAAAGCATTTGAATATATTTGGCATACAGGACTGTTCTACAAAGTTATTGAAAGTGGTGTTGGGGGTAAAACATATGACATAATTAAATCAATGTATACTGGCAATACGTGCACCATCAAAATTGGCAAGAAAATAACATAATTCTTTAACCAGGGTCGGGGCCTTCGCCAGTGTTGCAATCTGAGCCCTGCACTCTTCAATATTTACATCAACGAATTGGCCACTACTCTAGAAAAATCCTCAGCCCCTAGTGTTAGTCTCCACAATTCAGAGGTTAAATGCCTGCTCTTCGCAGATGACCTATGCCTGCTGTCACCCACAGCACATGGCCTACAGCAGAGCCTGGACCTGCTAGAGCAGTACTGCCAGACCTGGTCCCTAGCAGAATTAGGCCAATATCCACTAATAATACAAACTCAAAAAGAGCAATTAAGTTTTGGAAACATCTAAAATACAGTGACCCCCTCTCATATCATTACCAATGCCTGCAATGCCAGAGCTGAGCAAAGAAAATAGTCCCCTCATCCAGCTGGTCCTGGGGCTGAGTTCATAAACCTGTTCTACTAACACACTGTAGCCTCAGGACCAGAACATCCAATCAATCAGAATAAACCAAATTTCAACACAGTCAAAACAAAACTACATTGCTTATTGGGAAACACAAGCACAAGCACAACGTCAAATGCAGTGCTATCTGGCCCTAAATCGACAGCACACCGTGGCAAACTATTTGACCATGGTTACTGATCAAAACCTTAGAAAAACCTTGATAAAGTACAGGCTCAGTGAGCACCGCCTTGCCAATGAGAAGGGTAGACACATGAAAACCTGGCTCCCTGTTGAGGAAAGGCTGTGCAACCACTGCACCACAGCAGAAACTGAGACAGAGCTGCATTTCCTGACAAAATGTCAAAAATATAAAACAGAGAGTGTCATTTCCCCAAATTTGAAACCGTTATTCAAGGTTTTAAAGATCTCTCTGTTGAGAATAGGCTACCCATCCTGTTGGGGGTGGATGCAGAGAGCTGTGCTGCCTGCAATAAGATATGTGACAGACCAACCAACCTACACATGTCTCCCGAGTGGCGCAGTGGTCTAAGGCACTAGAGATCTTGGTTCGTATCCAGGCTCTGTCGTAGCCGGCCGCGCCCGGGAGACCCGTGGGGCGGCGCACAATTGGCCCAGCGTCGTCCAGGGTAGGGGAGGGAATGGCCGGCAGGGATGTAGCTCAGTTGGTAGAGCATGGTGTTTGCAACGCCAGGGTTGTGGGTTCGATTCCCACGGGGAATAAAACAAATAATTTATGCACTCACTAACTGTAAGTCGCTCTGGATAAGAGCGTCTGCTAGATGACGTAAATGTATTGTTATTGTTCAATGGTTATTTTGACCCTTGGTTATTGTTGTAACTGTTGTCCCGTTGACAATATTGATTATTATTATTTAAATTATGTTAATAGTGTAAATATCCAAAGTAAGCTTTGGCAATATGTACATTGTTACGTCATGCCAATAAAGCAATTTGAATTGATTTGAATTGAGAGAGAGAGACAGAGAGACAGAGAGAGACAGAGAGAGAGAGAGAGAGAGAGAGAGAGAGAGAGAGAGAGAGAGAGAGAGAGAGAGAGAGAGAGAGAGAGAGAGAGAGAGAGAGAGACGTGCTGTATAACAGCGTCCCAAGAGCATCAAAAGGAGCAGTCTGTAACTTGAACATCTTTGTACTTCTGTTGTACAGAACAATACATACCTGATATACACCACATGTTTCTATGGATACTAACTGGGCCACCTACTGAGAATAACACCTGTCCATCCCAAATCTGCATAATGCAGTCAGCAAAGCACATCATCAAACTAATTACACAAGTCCACATCACGGTTACAGGAAGAGAGAGAGCGAGAGAGAGAAAGAGAGATGGGAAAGAGAGGGAGGAGAAGGAGAACAGGAGAAACAAGAGAGAACAAGAGAAAGTATGGACTGAAAGAGGGAGATCAATCAATAACAATGACTGCAACACACACCCATAGTGGTTTAGACACCCTAGTGGAATAAGTCCTCTCTCTAGTCCAGTGGTTCCCAACTCCAGTCCTCCAGTGGTTTAGACACCCTAGTGGAATAAGTCCTCTCTCTAGTCCAGTGGTTCCCAACTCCAGTCCTCCAGTGGTTTAGACACCCTAGTGGAATAAGTCCTCTCTCTAGTCCAGTGGTTCCCAACTCCAGTCGTCCAGTGGTTTAGACACCATGGTGGAATAAGTCCTCTCTCTAGTCCAGTGGTTCCCAACTCCAGTCCTCCAGTGGTTTAGACACCCTGGTGGAATAAGTCCTCTCTCTAGTCCAGTGGTTCCCAACTCCAGTCCTCCAGTGGTTTAGACACCCTGGTGGAATAAGTCCTCTCTCTAGTCCAGTGGTTCCCAACTCCAGTCCTCCAGTGGTTTAGACACCCTGGTGGAATAAGTCCTCTCTCTAGTCCAGTGGTTCCCAACTCCAGTCCTCCAGCAGCCCCAACAGTAGACATTTTTATTGTAGCCCCGGACAAACACACCAGATTCAACTTTTCAACTAATCATCAGGCCCTCACTGAGTTGAATCAGGTGTTTTTGTCTGGGGCTACAACAAAATATGTGCTGTTGTGGGTACTGGAGGACCGGAGCTGGTAACCACTGGACTAGTCCATAGGTACTCCAATGAGATCATTCAGTGTTTCCTTCCACTGTCCCTAATAGCGCCTCAGGGTTCCATCACTGTTTACGTATTCCAAGGAACCATCTTGGATTGTATTTCACATCTCAAAGAAGTGTTTAAATCAAGGGGTTCAATACGTCGGATTTCCCCACTGTAAAAACAATGGGTCATATTGGAATGCTGCTTATACAAATCAATACTGTTTCATTGTGAATGTTAAGCCATCAGGGTGGGTGAATTGATATTGATAATGTTGATAATTGGGCGTCCTACTATTGTAAAGGGATTATGTATTCTCAGAGTGATCTCAATAGAATAAGGAGAGTTAAAAAGAAATAAAGTGGCTGAAAAATAGCATTGATCTGTTTGATACAATGTCTCGGTGGAGTTCCCAGCATAAGCTTGGTATTGATTTGGAATTCCTAAGAAAGCATAAATCAGATTAATGTTCATCTCATTATAGTGTAGGAACCTAGGATTTAGAGCCATGCCATATCAGCATTAAACCTCAATGCATGGAGTTCTTCTGTGAGGGCTAGGAATTTTTTTATGTGTTGAAGAGAGAGCTGGGATTATTTCATATTCCCACAGTAAGCCTAACTTTCCCACTTTGAAAGAAGTCTGGGTTTTTTTCTCTCTCCACTTTTTCTGTTTGAGACTACAAATCAAAGCAATGGAAATTAACTGATAATGCAGTAAGAGACATCCTACTCAGAGTGCACCACTGTAATAACTAGAGTGTGCGCACACACACACACACACACACACACACACACACAAATGATGACTTCTCTCCATTCAATTAAATCCGGGCAAGGGAAAAGGGCCTTAACAAAAAGAGACTAGTGGAGTGCTCCAGCTCCAGTTTAAGCTCTGTTCCAGCTGAAGGTTAGAGTTTACTGCTGGGCAAATCATCTCCAGTAAATAAGCAGGCCTGTAGTCCCGCTGCTCGTGAAAAGGAGCAAAATATCAACAGGATTCTTCTCAGTCGCTGCCAAGGCTCCCCGGAAGGATCGTAAGAACTGCAAACGCCGTAAACAGAGAGAGGGAAAGAGAGAGAAAAATTGATTCAAATGTCACAAGCTGGGTCTGTGCTGTTAAATGCGGCGCATTGTATATTAGGAAGACCTGTGGAGATCGATGAATTATCGTTTACGTTGGCCTCCAATTATTTATGAACTCACTAGCCACCCCTTATTCAGCCCTACTTTAGAATGGCTGTTTTTTTTACACTTGGGGACTGTGAAGAGACCTCTGGTGGCATGTCTTGTGGGGTATGCATGGGTGTCTGAGCTGTGTGCCAGTAGTTCAAACAGACAGCTCGGTGCATTCAACATGTCAATACCTCTCATAAATACAAGTAGTGATGAAGTCAATCTCTCCTCCACTTTGAGCCAGGAGAGTTTGACATGCATATTATTTATATTATCTCTCTGTGTACATCCAAGGGCCAGCCGTGCTGCCCTGTTCTCAACCAATTGCATTTTCCTAAGTCCTTTTTTATGGCACCTGACCACACAACTGAACAGTAGTCCAGGTGTGACAAAACTAGGGCCTGTAGGACCTGCCTTGTTGATAGTGCTGTTAAGAAGGTAGAGCAGCGCTTTATTGTGGACATACTTCTCCCCCATTCTCCCCAGCTACTGTTGTATCAATATGTTTTGACCATGACAGTTTACAATCCAGGGTTACTCCAAGCAGTTTAGTCATCTCAACTTGCTCAATTTACACATTATTTATTACAAGATTTAGTTGAGGTTAAGGTTTAGTGAATGATTTGTCCTAAATACAATGCTTTTAGTTTTAGAAATATTTAGGACTAACTTATTCCTTGCCACCCACTCTGAAACTAACTGCAACTCTTTGTTAAGTGTTGCAGTCATTTCAGTCGCTGTAGTAGCTGACATGTATAGTGTTGAGTCATCCGCATACATAGACACTCTGGCTTTACTCAAAGCCAGTGCCATGTCATTAGTAAAGATTGAAAAAAGTAATGGGCCTAGACAGCTGCCCTGGGGAATTCCTGATTCTACCTGGATTATGTTGGAGAGGCTTCCATTAAAGAACACCCTCTGTGTTCTGTTAGACAGGTACCTCTTTATCTACAATATAGCAGGGGGTGTAAAGCCATAACGCATACATTTTTCCAGTAGCAGACTATGATCGATTATTTCAAATGCCACACTGAAGTCTAACAAAACAGCTCCCACAATCTTTTTATCATCAATTTCTCTCAGCCAATCATCAGTCATTTGTGTAAGTGCTGTGCTCATTGAATGCCCTTCTCAATAAGCATGCTGAAAGTTTGTTGTCAATTTGTTTACTATAAAATAGCATTGTATCTGATCAAACACAATTTTTCCCAATAGTTTACTAAGGATTGGTAACAGGCTAATTGGTCAGCTATTTGAGCCAGTAAAAGGGGCTTTACTATTCTTAGGTAGCAGAATGACTTTAGCTTCCCTCCAGGCCTGAGGGCACACACTTTCTAGTAGGCGTAAATTGAAGATGTGGCAAATAGGAGTGGCAATATCGTCCGATCACAGGCACTTTTGCTTCCTGAAAGTGAAGAACAAGAACTCAAGAGAGCAAAAATAAGGTGTAGGAGGGTGACAATATTTAGCTCATGCATCTTATTCAATATTCAAATAATAATATCTAATAATATTCTAGGCTCTGAGTCCCAGTACAAACTCCCCTACAGCAAAGGCCATTATTTAAGGCTGTCAGTGGCTCCACTGACAAACGGTCACTCCTACTTGCACAACACAACACACTGTATCAACCACCATGGCAATGTATCCATTCATATAAGTCGTCGGTTTACTTCAGCAGAGTAATACTGTTCTGAGGAGGGTTACTCTTGGCTGGCTGACTGGCTGCAGACGTCGAGGGGTGAGTGTGTGTGTACGTGTCTGTGTCTGTGTCGGAGGGAGTGTTTGACTATGAGTTGAGGCAGCTTATTTTTGGTGTCAATGTGTGTGTGAGTGTGTGAGTGTGTGTTTATGTCGGCCAGCAGGCGAGAGATTCACAGCCTCCTTAATGACGTTCTGTCTCTGCATGTCTGGGCCCACTCTGGCTCCAGATCACTGGGGCTAAAAGACTGAGGTCAGACCAACACCACTGACACAAACCACCACAGAGTAACAGTCATCAACTCAATGATGCCTGAAACATACCAGGGTGTATGTCTGTGTCTGTCTGTCTGTCTCAGTATTTGTATATTGTGTGTGTGTGTGTGTGTGGTGTGTGTGTGTGTGTGTGTATGTGTGTGTGTGTATCAGTGGAGGCTGCTAAGGGGAGGACGGCTCATAATAATGGCTGGAATGGAGTAAATGGAATGGCATCAAACATATGAAAACCATTTGTATTTGATACCATTCCATTTACTCCATTCCAGACGTTATTATGAGCCGTTCTCCCCTCAGCAGCCTCCAGTGGTGTGTGCATGTGTGTGTGCGTACTACACAATGTTCTCCTATATACTTTTAAACATGTATAAGCCATTGTTCTGTAGAGCCATTCATCTGTCTACTGTGTTGACTTGTAGAGCGAGAGAGAGAGAGAGAGAGAGAGAGAGAGAGAGAGAGAGAGAGAGAGAGAGAGAGAGAGATTTTGTGAGTTTATATAAAACCTTTATTTTATACTCAAGTGTTAACACAAATAATGGCTCACTGTCTTTTCAGAAATGAAACAACAAATGTCATTCCTAAATAAAAATTAAAACAAAAATAAATTAAATAAAAATACAAAAAAGCATATATATATATATACATTCAACTCATTTCATCATCAAAAAATAGTTTCCCCTCCTCCACAAATCAAACCGCTCCTTCGTAAGCCCACTTCTCCTCAAACAATGGGAGCTCTTTTACAGCCGAGAAGAACTCAAAATCCACTTTTATTCTCGCTTTCACTAATCCTTTAAAAACACATCTTACATCCTGCCCATATCCCGTTTCTATCTTATGTTTCCTACTCAGAAAAATTGACATCTTAGCTTGTCCCAAAATAAAATGTAACAGTTATTATCTGTTGCTTACTATATTAAAAACCCAAAATAAAAACTGTGTTATTGAAAATCTCCCCTACAGCTTTAAACAAAGACTCCAGAATTTCCAAGAGAGGTTTTATCCTCTCACACTCAAAAATGGTTTCTCTTATATTACAAAAAGGACATCCATCTCCGACATCTGAGTCAATAACAGATACAAAAGCATTAACTGCAATGATGCCATGCAAAAACCCTCCATTGCATATCACCAGTACCCTTTTGTAACGGAGGCTTGTACAGTGCTCTCCATGCTGGCTTTACCTTGTCATCAATGCCCAATTTTACCCTCCATGGAGTGTCTTTTCTATTTTTCTATGTATCTTTATTCAACACCTTGACACCCCCCCTATATAAGTATTTCCCATTCACCTCATCCAAACCCACCGCTCCCAACCCTCTCAAATCCATTAATAACGCCTTTCTTTCTGACTCTGGGATATTGGGTGTAATCCCTAGTCTTGGAAATGAGACGTTTTCATCTTGTACCTTCTTCTTGTGACTATTAAGCATACCCCACTCTTCTGCTGACAGAGCCTTCCTGCAGCTTCCCAGCAGTTGTCCGACAATCCTTTCTGACCTCACCCCCAAATGTTCAGCCACCCGTCTTCCATCCATTAAGGTGGGCCCAGCCATGGCCATTAACTGTTTTAAGGTGATGATTTTGCCCTTCACCAGAATCTTGGAGAAATGTGAAACAGCTGCAGTTGTACAATCCAGTCTTGCCCCATACACCAGAGGTTCTTCCAACAGCCAATGCACTGACTCCGCTGGAGTTAATCTGGACACCTTCATTATGCTCCACACTCTAAGAAGGCCTCTGTAAAACGGAGGTACTCCCTCCCTAGAAATTGGCTACTATCAACCAAAAATATAGCCGTCTTTAAACCTAATCCCCCAACCTGCTGTAATACAAGACCTGCCACCCCTCTCCAAACCACATTTTCCGGTCCATAAAGCAACCTTTGAATAAACTGAAACCGGAAAGCAGCAGCCCTACTAGCAAGATGTACCTTGTCCCCCCTCTTCTTTTGACAAATACAAAAAACACTTTGTGGAACCCAATGATATTTATCCCAAAATAAATCTACAATAATCACCTGTATCTTAGCCAGAAGGCCAGATGGTGGCTCTAAAACTGACAACCATGCCACAGTGCAGAGGCAATCACATTGTTAACTATAATAGTGCACCCCCTATATGACATACGAGATAACAACCAATGCCATCTCCTCATCCTCCCTTCCACCATTTCAACCACCCCAATCCAAGTTACTTGATTTAGATAGAAATCACAAAGAACCTCATATAGCCTCAAGGACTTTTTTTAAACGCCTCATTGAAACACATGAACTGTGTGATATTTGGCGTAGTCAACATGGAGGCACGAGACAGTACACCTGGGCACATGTGAGAGAGAACACCATCTCTATGGCCAGGTTAGATAGGTTTTATTGTTTTGAGCATCAATCTCAGGTCTGTAAATCAAGTGTGATAACCCCAGTGGGATTTTCTCATCATTGTTTAATAACAGAGGTGGTGTTCATTAACGCTGTAAAACCCAAAAGCGCATACTGGCATTTTAATATAACTTTATTGAGTAATGCTCACTTCAGGAAATGTTTTAGTTTTTTCTGGGAGAGGTGGAGGTCTCAAAAGGCCAGTTTTGTATCCCTTCAACAGTGGTGGGATATAGGGAAAATCCAGATTCAACAATTCTGTAATCAATACACGAGGAATGTCACCAAAGACATCACCAGATCAATGAAAGCCCTAGAGTCTGAAATAGTGGCACTCCTGACGAGAGACAGAGAGAGAGAGAGAGAGAGAGAGAGAGAGAGAGAGAGAGAGAGAGAGAGAGAGAACGTTTTAATGTGGACTTTGGAACATCACCATGGGAGGACAGGGACTATATGAAAATCACACAGCCCAGTGGGAGAGGTGGAGGGATAGATGGAGGAAGGAAGGGATGGAAGGATGTTGTTGTCCTTGGGTTTCCCTCCTGCAGTGGAGATGTGCTGTTCCAGCCATTGGCTTAATCACCAAGGCACCACACTGGGTCCATTTAGTCAGCCTCTTCTGGGGAGATCACACTTGTCATTGCCATCATATGCAGTGGGGGAAAAAAGTATTTAGTCAGCCACCAATTGTGCAAGTTCTCCCACTTAAAAAGATGAGAGAGGCCTGTAATTTTCATCATAGGTACACGTCAACTATGACAGACAAATTGAGATTTTTTTTCTCCAGAAAATCACATTGTAGGATTTTTAATGAATTTATTTGCAAATTATGGTGGAAAATAAGTATTTGGTCACCTACAAACAAGCAAGATTTCTGGCTCTCACAGACCTTTAACTTCTTCTTTAAGAGGCTCCTCTGTCCTCCACTCATTACCTGTATTAATGGCACCTGTTTGAACTTGTTATCAGTATAAAAGACACCTGTCCACAACCTCAAACAGTCACACTCCAAACTCCACTATGGCCAAGACCAAAGAGCTGTCAAAGGACACCAGAAACAAAATTGTAGACCTGCACCAGGCTGGGAAGACTGAATCTGCAATAGGTAAGCAGCTTGGTTTGAATAAATCAACTGTGGGAGCAATTATTAGGAAATGGAAGACATACAAGACCACTGATAATCTCCCTCGATCTGGGGCTCCACGCAATATCTCACCCTGTGGGGTCAAAATGATCACAAGAACGGTGAGCAAAAATCCCAGAACCACACGGGGGGACCTAGTGAATGACCTGCAGAGAGCTGGGACCAAAGTAACAAAGCCTACCATCAGTAACACACTACGCCACCAGGGACTCAAATCCTGCAGTGCCAGACGTGTCCCCCTGCTTATGCCAGTACATGTCCAGGCCCGTCTGAAGTTTGCTAGAGTGAATTTGGATGATCCAGAAGAGGATTGGGAGAATGTCATATGGTCAGATGAAACCAAAATATAACTTTTTGGTAAAAACTCAACTCGTCGTGTTTGGAGGACAAAGAATGCTGAGTTGCATCCAAAGAACACCATACCTACTGTGAAGCATGGGGTGGAAACATCATGCTTTGGGGCTGTTTTTCTGCAAAGGGACCAGGACGACTGATCCGTGTAAAGGAAAGAATGAATGGGGCCATGTATCGTGAGATTTTGAGTGAAAACCTCCTTCCATCAGCAAGGGCATTGAAGATGAAACGTGGCTGGGTCTTTCAGCATGACAATGATCCCAAACACACCGCCCGGGCAACGAAGGAGTGGCTTCGTGAGAAGCATTTCAAGGTCCTGGAGTGGCCTAGCCAGTCTCCAGATCTCAATCCCATAGAAAATCTTTGGAGGGAGTTGAAAGTCCGTGTTGCCCAGCGACAGCCCCAAAACGTCACTGCTCTAGAGGAGATCTGCATGGAGGAATGGGCCAAAATACCAGCAACAGTGTGTGAAAACCTTGTGAAGACTTACAGAAAACGTTTGACCTGTGTCATTGCCAACAAAGGGTATATAACAAAGTATTGAGAAACTTTTGTTATTGACCAAATACTTTGTTTTCCACCATAATTTGCAAATAAATTCATTAAAAATCCTACAATGTGATTTTCTGGAAAAAAAAATCTCATTTTGTCTGTCATAGTTGACGTGTACCTATGATGAAAATTACAGGCCTCTCTCATCTTTTTAAGTGGGAGAACTTGCACAATTGGTGGCTGACTAAATACTTTTTTCCCTCACTGTACAGGAAAGGAAACCATTGGAGAAGGAACAACAGCCACAGATAGCCAATGGTTTTTTTGAGGCACACATGTTCCAGTTACATCCAATGTGTTAAAGAGCGATGAATCTATGGCAAAAGCTGCCCTTCACAAAGAGGGCCCTCTATGTTGGACAAGAAGCCAAGAACATTGGGGGAAGAAGTAAAGAGCTACCACCATTTGATAGTATTTAAATGAAGAGTTACTGTGCTGTACTGTGTGTCATCAGTGTGTGTTTGTGGTTGGTACATAGAGTATAGTTACTTAATATGCTTCTCATGATAGCACCGCAATGTATAAACATACTAGGCATTAAGAAGCAGGGTTGGACTTTTCAAATAAATAGCTTCTACTTTTCAGTTTATTGAGAAGTCATTGAAAATAAATGCCCTTTTTTATATAATTGAATTGTAATTTTATTTTACATCCTTAATTGACTGCATTAAATTCCAATTGAGCCCAACCCTGTTAAGAAGTGCTTGAAGTGACAGAAAAGAAAAGGAGGATAAATAATTTATTCCAGAATGGCCCGTTGCTGGGCGTCCTAATGACACTGACGTCAGGGACGCCCTATACCTCTGGCCTCCTTCCATCCATCCCTCCTTCATTCATCCATTCATCCTCATCTCATAATCAACAACCTCTCGTTGAGGCACTTCTACACACAAAGGAAGGTGGCGGCCTCTGACGTACTCTGCCCTATGTTTGGATAGTAGCAAAATGTGACGTTGACCTATTTACAGTGTAGGAAAGCCACAAATGATGGCTGTTGCTATTGTCATTGTGGATGCATCATAACAGGTGAATGTGACAGTGTGATACCGTATGATACCATACTAAAAAGTAGTGGTTCCTTCTCTTTCCTACTCTACGACAAGTAATAATCTACACTTGAGCCCACTCCCCTAAAGAAAACTGATCAAATCAACAGCAACGTTTGTCATTTTGGTTGTAAGAGTTGATCAGAGAGGCTATTTTTCTGACTCTTATCACAAACAGTGAAAAAGCTGTTTTCTGTACAGATGCATACTTAAACCATCCTATTTTTTATTTGTTATAATGCAGTGGCAAGCAACTTTGAATCAAGACAACCTCTCAAATGCTGGGAATGGAAGAACTGTGAAGTCTTGAGTGGTTGAAATGACAAGGGCTTTTAACAGTAAGTGCCTGTGATTCCACATCTAATGCTCAGGTAGAACTAAAATGCGCATGATGAAAAAAAGGCTACCCCATGCTTAGCCACGTAATGGACTATGTGTTTGTGTATGTCTGTGTGTTTATGTGCAGGTGTGTGTGTGTGCGTGCGCTTGTGTATTCAGACAACGTGTCACGACAGCCAGTCAGGTCTGGCACTCTCACTAATCAGACGTTTGAAGTTGTGATTTACAAACCGTCAACAAACACAATTGACTAATATAACACATGTGATCCGAGTGCTTTGAGAAATAATTGCTTTCCCGCTGTTTTCTTTCACCCGTCTCCCACTTCCCTCCCTTCCTCTCCTCTTCAATGAGACGCTAGGCCTTTGATAACGCTAGCGAGTGGAGGGAGCGGGTCTCAAAGCAATTACCTCTGGCATTAATTGCCCTTTAATATGTGTTACGGTTAAGAAGCAATCAGTTTAGTAATTACGCTATGATGACCTGGAAAACGCCACCATTCCATTCCGCCACAAAGCCATACAGAGCCTTTTGATTAGAGTTGAGCGTAGTTCAATTGTTCACCCTGAGGATACAATTGGCCAGATGCTAGCTACGCTAACCTACCAAAGCTACACCTCAGGTAAACTGCCTCACGGACAAATAGATATGTCTCCATATGGCGACAAAGCAATCTAGCTTTTAATTGATATCTCAGGATTTAAGAGAGAAAATAGAGAGCAGATAGAGATCCCCTTCATCCCTCCAGTCCCCCGGTGTATGGGTCGGAGCAGATAGAGATCCCCTTCATCGTATATTTGTTCCAGAGGATTTTCAACCAATAAAGGCGCTGCGTTGGTTGTATTTACGGTCCTGTAAAAACTAGTTCTGAGCAAAATTCAAATTGGCTTTTTACCAAATTACCGTACGACAGACCACGTATTCACCCTGCAAACCCTAATTGACAAACAAACAAAAACAAAGGGAAAGTCTTCTCATGCTTTGTTGATTTCAAAAAAGCTTTTGACTCAATTAGCCATGGAAGGTCTGCTATACAACTTGATGGAAAGTGGTGTTGAGGGAAAAACATACAACATTATAAAAACCATGTACACAAACACAAGTGTGTGGTTAAAATTGGCAAAAAACACACACATTTCTTTCCACAGGGCCGTGGGGTGAGACAGGGATGCAGCTTGAGACCCACCCTCTTCAACATATATATCAACGAATTGGCAAGGGCACTAGAACAGTCTGGAGCACCCGGCCTCACCCTACTAGAATCTGAAGTCAAATGTCTACTGTTTGCTGATGATCTGGTGCTTCTGTCACCGACCAAAGAGGGCCTACAGCAGCACCTAGATCTTCTGCACAGATTCTGTCAGACCTGGGCCCTGACAATAAATCTCAGTAAGACCAAAATAATGGTGTTCCAAAAAAGATCCAGTTGCCAGGACCACAAATACAAATTCCATCTAGAGACCGTTGCCCTAGAGCACACACAAAACTATACATACCTCGGCCTAAACATCAACACAGTTAACTTCCACAAAGCTGTGAACGATCTGAGAGACAAGGCAAGAAGGGCCTTCTATGCCATCAAAAGGAACATAAAATTCGACATACCAATTAGGATCTTGCTAAAAATACTTGAATCAGTTATAGAAGCCATTGCCCTTTATGGTTGTGACGTCTGGGGTCCACTCACCAACCAAGAATTCACAAAATGGGACAAACACCAAATTGAGACTCTGCATGCAGAATTCTGCAAAAACATCCTCAGAATACAATGAAAAACTCCAAATAATGCATGCAGAGCAGAATCAGGCCAATAACCCGCTAATTATCAAAATCCAGAAGAGAGACGTTAAATTCTATAACCACTTAAAAGGAAGTGATTCCCAAACCTTCCATAACAAAGACATCACCTACAGAGAGAAGAATTTGGAGAAGAGTCCCCTAAGCAAGCTGGTCCTGGGGCTCTGTTCACAAACACAAACAGACCCCACAGAGCCCCAGGACAGCAACAACACATTTAGACCCAACCAAATCATGAGAAAACAAAAAGAGAATTACTTGACATATTGGAAAGAATTTTTTTTAAAAAACAGAGCAAACTAGAATGCTATTTTGCCCTAAACAGAGAGTACACAGTGGCATAATACCTGACCACTGTGACTGACTGAAACTTAAGGAAAGCTTTGACTATGTACAGACTCAGTGAGCATAGCCTTGCTATTGAGAAAGGCTGCCGTGTGCACACCAATGAGGTGGAAACTGAGCTGCACTTCCTAACCTCCTGCCAAATGTATGACCATATTAGAGACACATACTTCCCTCAGATTACACAGATCCACAAAGAATTCAAAAACAAATCCAATGTTGATCAACTCCCATGTCTACTGGGTGAAATACCACAGTGTGCAATCACTGCAGCAAGATTTGTGACTGTTGCCACAAGAAAAGGGCAACCAGTGAAGAACAAACACCATTGTAAATACAACCCATATTTATGTTTATTTATTTTCCCATTTGTACTTTAACTATTTGCACATTGTTACAACACTGTATATATACAGTGGGGAGAACAAGTATTTTATACACTGCCGATTTTGCAGGTTTTCCTACTTACAAAGCATGTAGAGGTCTGTAATTTTTATCATAGGTATACTTCAACTGTGAGAGACGGAATCTAAAACAAAAATCCAGATAATCACATTGTCTGATTTTTAAGTAATTCATTTGCATTTTATTGCATGACATAAGTATTTGATACATCAGAAAAGCAGAACGACCCATCTTCAATGCTCTTACTGAGGGAAGGAGGTTGTTGGCCAAGATCTCGCGATACATGGCCCCATCCATCCTCCCCTCAATATGGTGCAGTCGTCCTGTCCCCTTTGCAGAAAAGCATCGCCAAAGAATGATGTTTCCACCTCCATGCTTCACGGTTGGGATGGTGTTCTTGGGGATGTACTCATCCTTCTTCTTCCTCCAAACACGGCGAGTGGAGTTTAGACCAAAAAGCTATATTTTTGTCTCATCAGACCACATGACCTTCTCCCATTCCTCCTCTGGATCATCCAGATGGTCATTGGCAAACTTCAGACGGGCCTGGACATGCGCTGGCTTGAGCAGGGGGACCTTGCGTGTGCTGCAGGATTTTAATCCATGACGGCGTAGTGTGTTACTAATGGTTTTCTTTGAGACTGTGGTCCCAGCTCTCTTCAGGTCATTGACCAGGTCCTGCCGTGTAGTTCTGGGCTGATCCCTCACCTTCCTCATGATCATTGATGCCCCACGAGGTGAGATCTTGCATGGAGCCCCAGAGGGTGATTGACCATCATCTTGAACTTCTTCCATTTTCTAATAATTGTGCCAACAGTTGTTGCCTTCTCACCAAGCTGCTTGCCTATTGTCCTGTAGCCCATCCCAGCCTTGTGCAGGTCTACAATTTTATCCCTGATGTCCTTACACAGCTCTCTGGTCTTGGCCATTGTGGAGAGGTTGGAGTCTGTTTGATTGAGTGTGTGGACAGGTGTCTTTTATACAGGTAACGAGTTCAAACAGGTGCAGTTAATACAGGTAATGAGTGAAGAACTGGGGGGCTTCTTAAAGAAAAACTAACAAGTCTGTGAGAGCCGGAATTCTTACTGGTTGGTAGGTGATCAAATACGTATGTCATGCAATAAAATGCAAATGAATTACCTAAAAATCATACAATGTGATTTTCTGGATTTTTGTTTTATATTCTGTCTCTCACAGCTGAAGTGTACCTATGATAAAAATTACAGACCTCTACATGCTTTGTAAGTAGGAAAACCTGCAAAATCAGCAGTGTATCAAATACTTGTTCTCCCCACTGTACATAATATGACATTTGACATGTCTTTATTCTTTTGGAACTTCTGAGTGTAATGTTTGCTTTTAATTTTTATTGTTTATTTCACTTTTGTTTACTATCTACTTCACCTGCTATGGCAATGTTAACATATGTTTCCCATGCCAATAAAGCCCTTAAATTGAATTGAGAGAGAGAGAGAGAGAGAGAGAGAGAGAGAGAGAGAGAGAGAGAGAGAGAGAGAGAGAGAGAGAGAGAGAGAGAGAGAGAGAGAGATGGTGCGTATGCACAGACATTCTTGTAACGTCCCCACACCACATATAGAAAAGTACAGTGCCACGCAAAAGTATTCATCCCCCTTGGCATTTTCCTATTTTGTTGCATTACAACCTGTAATTTAAATGGATGTGTATTTGGATTTCATGTAATGGACATACACAAAATAATCCAAATTGGTGAAGTTGAATTAAAAAAATAACTTGTTTCAAAAAATTCTAAAAGAGAAATAACGGAAAAGTGGTGCATGCATATGTATTCACCCCCTTTGCTATGAAGCTCCTAAATAAGATCTGGTGCAATCAATTACCTTCAAAAGTCACATAATTAGTTAAATATAGTCCACCTGTGTGCAATCTAAGTGTTGCATGATCTGTCACATGATCTCAGTGTATATACACCTGTTCTGAAAGCCCCCAGAGACTGCAACACCACTAAGCAAGGAGCACCACAAGGCAAGCGGCACCATGAAGACCAAGCTCTCCAAACAGGTCAGGGACAAAGTTGCGGAGAAGTACAGATCAGGGTTGGGTTATAAAAAAATATCAGAAACTTTCAACATCCCACGGAGTACCATTGAATCCATTATTAAAATATTTTAAGAATATGGCACCACAACAAACCTGCCAAGAGAGGGCCGCCCACCAAAACTCACGGACCAGGCAAGGAGGGCATTAATCAGAGAGGCAACAAAGAGACCAAAGATAACCCTGAAGGAGCTGCAAAGCTCCACAGCAGAGATTGAAGTATCTGTCCATAGGACCACTTTAAGCCGCACACTCCACAGAGCTGGGCTTTACGGAAGAGTGGCCAGAAAAAAGCCATTGCTTAAAGAAAACAATAAGCAAACACGTTTGGTGTTCGCCAAAAGGCATGTGGGAGACTCCCCAAACATATGGAAGAAGGTACTCTGGTCAGATGAGACTAAAATTGAGCTTTTTGGCCATCAAGGAAAACGCTATGTCTGGCGCAAACCCAACACACCTCATAACCCCTGGAACACCAATGTTTTTCATCGGCAGGGACTGGGACACTGGTCAGAATTGAAGGAATGATGGATGGCGCTAAATACAGGGAAGTTCTTGAAGGAAACCTGTTTCAGTCTTCCAGAGATTTGATACTGGGATGGAGGTTCACCTTCCAGCAGGACAATGACCCTAAGCATACTGCTAAAGCAACACTCAAGTGGTTTAAGGAGAAACATTTAAATATCTTGGAATGGCCTAGTCAAAGCCCAGACCTCAATTCAATTTAGAATCTGTGGTATGACTTAAAAATTGCTGTACACCATCGGAACCCATCCAACTTGAAGGAGCTGTAGCAGTTTTGCCTTGAAGAATGGGCAAAAATCCCAGTGGCTTGATGTGCCAAGCTTATAGAGACATACCCCAAGAGACTTGCAGCTGTAAATGCTGCAAAAGGTGGCTCTACAAAGTATTGACTTTTTTTTGGGGGGTGAATAGTTATGCAAGCTCAAGTTTTCTGTTTTTTTGTCTTATTTCTTGTTTGTTTCACAATAAAAAATATTTTGCATCTCCAAAGTGATAGGAATGTTGTGTAAATCAAATTATACAAACCCCAAAAAAATCAATTTTAATTCCAGGTTGTAAGGCAACAAAATAGGAAAAATGCCAAGGAGGGTGAATACTTTCGCAAGCCACTGTATGTGGACACCCCTTCACATTAGTGGATTCGGCTATTTCAGTCACACCAGTTGCTGACAGGTGTATAAAATCAAGCACACCGCCATGCAATCTCCATAGACAAACATTGGCAGTAAAATGGCCCAGACTGACTACTGAAGAGCTCAGTGACTTCCAACGTGGCACCGTCATAGGATGCCACCTTTCCAACAAGTCAGTTCATCAAATGTCTGCCCTGCTAGAGCTGCCCTGGTCAACTGTAAGTGCTGTTACTGTGAAGTGGAAACATCTAGTAAAGTTTGGTGGAGGAGGAATAATGGAGGGGGGGGTGAGACCCAGTGATGATCAGTCAACGATTCCTGTCAGCGAGGCGTGTTGCTGCATGCATCTCAATAATCAGCTCAAATCAAGACTGCTGAGAGGGAGCGAGAGCGATGCTGCTGCTGGTTGGTGTGCGTTATGGCTGTGTAAGTACTACCAATCTTTTTCCTGTAGACCATATATCCTACACTATTAGCCTAGTTAGAACATGAACTGACTGACTGATTGACAGGACTGACTCTGGGCCTATACACTTACCGCAGTGGAAACTACAACACGTCTCCACTCTCCCAAAGCATCTTCTGCAACAGCAGGCTTACCAAGACAATACCACAGAGTTTCTAAACCCAAAGGCGCAACATCGTGAGGCTTCTGGGAACGCTTGCGAAACATACCAAACAGACAAGACCGGGGTTTGAGAAATCAATGAGAGAATTGAAAAATTATTCCTCAGTTGTTAAATTTCTTGAAATCTAAAGGCACAACCTAGATTCAAACCAATGTCTTAAGAAGTTGAACATGTTGTTACTTCAACCTTGTGATAACTGACACATTTTAATTTTTGTCAAAAACAACGCAGTTCAGTGCGAGACGACCGTTAGACCCGATTACGTGTTTCTACGTATGAGCTTAGATAACCAACGTCGCCATGACATCGCCCACAAGTGTGATCAGGGATTTCTATTGGAGAAGCAGTTTAAGCCTATCTTTGTACTGTACTGTCTTTGATGATACCATAGAAGAAGAAGAAGAAGAAGAAGAAGAAGAAGAAGAAGAAGAAGAAGAAGAAGAAGAAGAAGAAGAAGAAGAAGAAGAAGAAGAAGAAGAAAATCACTGAGGAAAGAAAGATGGAGTGCCTCATGGAGGGAGAGAGAGATGGAGGGAGAGAGAGAAAGAGGGAGAAGAGTGTCTGAGAACTGCTGTATTGCTGACCGACAAGCATACTTAGTATGTTAGATGGCACGGCGCACCAGCAGCCGGCTTTACTAGAACAACGCACCATGCAAGCACACGTGCACACACAACTGAAGACACACACACAGAGTATTCTCTATTGATACTTTCCCTGCATAGAGCAGAAAAAGGAGTCCTCAAATCCACGAGCAGCTGCAAAACAAAAGGATCCCCTTAACACCAGGCACTAACAAGGCCAGAGGAACGCAGCGTCTCTGAGAACCACGATAGAACCACGACATGTGAAGGAGGAAATGAACAGATGCAGCATCAGGTTAGCATGATGTGGCGTAGACATGCACACACACGCACACACACACTTGCACACACACACACATATACCCACACACTTGCACACCCATGCGCACAGAACGCTGAAACCTAAGCCACACATTGCATGCACTTCCACAGCGGTGCAATCTGATTTAGTTACTGATGAATACTGTAGAATACCAAGTGCTCCATTTATACGCTATGCAGAAAAATGGAGCAGTGCACCTGACACTGCCTCGGAATAACAAACACTTGCACACTGAATGTGAATGTGCGTGTGTGTGTATGTGTGTATGCGCACGCGCGCGTGTGTGTGTGTGTGTGTGTGTGTGTGTGTGTGTGTGTGTGTGTGTGTGTGTGTGTGTGTGTGTGTGGGGTGTGTGTGTGGAAACGGCATGATAATCAGTTGCCTTTGTTTCTCTCATCCAACAGAGATATCAGACGTCCACATGCGACACCGTCACAGAGTGGGCCACTGGCAACAATACCACTCTACACAACAAAACAGGGAACATTTCCAAAAGGATATGTCTCCAAATATCCTCTTTGGATTGGCTTCGTCTCATTCTCAGTTGAGTTCATAGGAAGGAACACTCGGAATACTGGTGAAAAAACATTTATTTCGACAAATGGATGAAGAGAAGTGAACAGATGGTTCTGTATCTTTGGGTCAACCTCCGACAGATAGCTGTCAATCAATCCTTCTCTCTGAGGTCTCCACTGGTCTTCTGTTGTTCCTGTTATGAGGAAGCTCTCATAAATCATGCAAGAGGAAAACATGAGAGAGACAGAGCAGGGGTCTCCAGTCTGGATTTTATGTGAGTTTTCTCATATACAGTATAAAAAACAATCTATTGCCGTTTATTCAAATATAACTGCCAAAAATACTTTCCAAGCTGCCTTAACCCCAAAACGGATTAACTCTGTAGTCAGACTCAAACGAGCAGAGCACTTCAAGTGTAAAAGTAAAATCTGAGTCTGTGAGGAGAATGGCTAATGCTAGGAGAAGTGTGTGACCAAAGCGCTGAAAATGCCACATCTCTGATGCATTAGAAGAACTGCCGGAGGGCTTGGGCCTCAACAACAGGCCTCAGAACAGCCCTTAGAACAGCTAACCTGGGCACTTCCCATTTATCGGACACCGCCTCCACACGTCACACCATGTTATGTCCCCCAGGGAACGAAGGTGTGTGAATCTTCAAAGAAACGTACCTCCAGATAGATTGTGACACATTCCCATGCCATTAACTGCTTCGGCCTCCGCAGCATTTATCATGCAATAAAGATAATTGGAATAATGAGGACATTGATAGGTCTAGCCGTGTTTTTGTCAAGGCGTCTTGTTTCTGTGGTATTTAGTGGTTTGTGGGAAATATTATCATAAACATCACTGTCAAATATTGTGTGGTAAATAGCCTACAACAACAGTCTCTCCCGGCAGTTTTGTAGTAAATTAATATTTACATTTACGTCATTTAGCAGACGCTCTTATCCAGAGCGACATACATATTTTTTTTCTTCCCATACTGGCCCCCCGTGGGAATCGAACCCGCAACCCTGGCGCCATGCTCTACCAACTGAGCTAACGGGACCTCATCTGTGTTCATAAACGGTGAGTGGAGCAACAATGCTATTTGACATCCAGGCTAGCGTAGGATTATAATTGAGTGCACTCTTGAAATTTGAAGATACTTTAGAAAAGAAGCCTCTCCTGCCCAAAGTAAGGAGTCGGAAACAAATGGATATTATCTAGCGTTTATCGGTCTCTCTACCAACCAAAGCGTGTGTGCGTGTGTTTGCGTGTGTCTTGCCCACCCCTTTCATGTGAGCGAAGGCTCATCTCCGCTGTGACCATCTGGCTATAGCGATAAAGCGCGCTGGGCGGAATTCACACACACACACACACACACACACACACACACACACCCACACACACACTGGCTCCCATAGTTCCAAGGCCTCGCTCCTCTTTACAGCCAACAAGGGGGCCTGGATGGAAAACCACAAAGAGAACGAGTAGTGGGCCAGGGAGAATCATTATGATAATTTAAGACTGCAGTAAAAAAAAGGCCTGAAATCATTCCATTCCAATTCTTTATTCTTCTTTGATGAAACTTCTATTGATTTTCATATCTCTTTTTAGGGGTGGTGAAGGGATGCGTGTGCGGGTGGGTGTGTGGAGGGTGAGCAGTGGGGGTCGCGGTGTGAGCGTACGTGTGAGTGTTTTCCTATGTCTCAATATGCCACTGAGTGGGAGGGTCAGATAACATAATTGCTCATCTCTGACTGTGTGCGCGATCAAGACTGCAGTCACGTGTGTCGCTGTGCTCGTGAGATGCATTTCATTCTCAGGTACATTTCAACCTAGCTGCATTCAGATCAGACAGGTCCATTCTCTCAGATGAGATGAATGGAATGGACACAGGGAGGCCACCTGCACAGCTGCTGCAGAGCACTTTATGCCCCTCAAACACTCCACCAGGATCTACACACACACACACAGAATACATAACACACGCATGCACTGCTGAATACTCAACACGCATCAGTGGCAGAGCAAGAGACCAAATATATAGTATCACACTGTTTGAGCAAATGATTTGTGTGTGTGTGTGTGTGTGTGTGTGTGAGTGCGTGCATGTGCGTGTACGTGTGTGTGAGCTTGTATTACTATCTTAATGGGTACCAGAAAATCCAGAAATTCCTAAAAGTCCCAACAAGGATTATAAAACAAGGAAAATTCTCATTTCCCACATCCCCACGAGGACAAAGGCTATTTTAAGCTTAGGGATTAGGGTTAGGGGTTAGGTTTAGGGTTAGGGTTAAGAGTTCGGGTTAGGTTTAGGGTTAGGCGTTAGGGAAAATAGGATTTTAAAAGGAAATCAATTAAAGGTCCTCACAAGGATAGTAAAACATATGGTGTGTGTGTGTGTGTGTTCGCATGATTGTTTGAAGTAATTATAAAGGCACCTTAAATATAAAGGCACCCTGAAAGTTATTCAAATGCTCAACACCTGCTCCTTTGTAAAGCATATTACACGTTATCAGCGAAAATGCTCTTCTTTTCAAACCAATGGCTGTACACACTCTATAGCCTATGGCGCATATGCAGGAGAAGAATCAAGACCTATTGAGAGTCCATTGTAAACCTTACACTTGTTCAAAGCAGTTACAGTACACTTTTAAATCATCACTATTTTCAAATTCACAATGGTATGCATAGGCACAAAGAGTTGGAGAACGTCAGTGGCTCCACTCGTACACAGTCCTACCTTGCATTGGTGGAGGAAGGAAAATTCCTAAAAAAAGTGACACATTGCGTCTTCAAATCAATGTTATACAAGTCAAGAAAGCTGAAGGATAGAAGTCTTCAAATCAGTCTTATTTAACCAGATAGAGTTGTGTGCAGGAACTTGACTGATAACAAGACAGAATAGGAACTTGAACGTCACTGAGAACAAATATGTTCCAGTTAAAGAACGGTAAAGGAGAGGGTTTTGTCTCTTCTTACAGACGGGAGTAAAGGAAGTCTCTTCGGCTTTTTCGAATGAAGAGACGATAGTTGTGGGGCTATGGAAGAAACAGACAGGAATACAACAGCAACACACAGCAGAACCATGCAAATAGTCAATTTTACTAGTGTCTGGAGGAGAGAAGAGAAGTGAGACCTAGCCAGCAGCCAATAGTACTCTCAGTTTAATATATATTATAATATATGAATGTATCTGAGCCGACCTGAAAAAGACCCACCATTCATTATACTTATACGTCTTAAAATCAAATGTTATGAAAAATAAAACCTGCTTTGCCCTTGAAAACAAGTTATCCTAATTGTTCTTGATTTTCTTTTAGAATGTTCCGCAACAGCAAAAGCAATGGTCGGCAAACCAAAGGGATAGGGTCCTATTAGCTAGGCCCAGTGGTCCAGTGACTCAGTGTTTTGGAAGCCGCTGATTGATGTCTTCCATTAGACAGTCAGTCAGTACAACTGCTTTAATCAGAACTAAATCACTCCCTGGGTGATACGTCAGGTGGTAGCAATTGCTATGGAAAGAGCTTGATCCTGGGAGATATTTTGGTTGTTTGTAAATGTAAAGAGGCTTTGGGGCTGGCTGCTGGAAGGATCGCTCTCTCTCTTTACCTACACACACACACACACACACACACACACATTCACCAGCCTCCTTGGCCGCTTCTGGGCATCTCAGCCTAGTAAGTAGTGCAAGGCCTCGTGCTGGCTCAGTGCCACACTCCAATCTCTCCAATCTTTAAAAATAAATCAGGATATTAAACTCACTAATACCCCCACTGCCACTACGCTGAGCTAGGAGAGCATAGGCATCTTCCCCTGTCCTTTCAAGGAGCGAGGGATGGGATCTCTGTTCATCTCAGCGTGGCTGTCGTTCACAGGCAGCCGTTATCACCCTCCTCTTCCTCCTCTTCCTCCTCTTCCTGGAGAGCACACTGCTACAGCCTCTTCCTAGTCAGAGCCTGATTGTCTTAGCCAATCATAGTCTCTCTAACAAACACCAACAACAACAACAACAACAACTCCCTCATAGGCAAGATAAGAAGGAGTGTTCTAAAGGGGTCTGAGGGCAGGAGGGAGGTCAATTGAATATGGATCTGAGCTTAACTCCTTAATAAACTAACAAAGTAAACCCACTGCTCTATGAAGCTTGGACCTTGTCCCTCTGGCCGTGTTCTAGATGAATTTAGCCTGTGGGGGATATGGATAGAATGCTAACTCAACCACATGAGTGTCTCATACAAACAAGCGTTCATCACTTAATGTGTCCGCTAGGGAGGCGCCAGAGAGCTACCAAACACAGAGCCAAAAGACACTTCAAACCAAACACGACATACTTTATACCACCTGCAACTGAAAGTAGTCTATACCCATTTATAAACTGGGTGGTTCGAGCCCTGAATGTTGATTGGCTGACAGGTTACCAATGTAATTGGAGTACTAAAAATACATGTTTTTTCATACCCGTGGTATATGTTCAGATATACCACAGGTATGAAAAAACGTATTTTTTGTGCTCTAATTACGTTGGTAACCAGTTTATAATAGCAATAAGGCACCTCGGGGGTTTGTGGAATATAGCCAACATACCACGGCTAAGGGCTGTATCCAGGCACTCTGCATTGCGTTGTGCGTAAGAACAGCCCTTAGCCATGGTATATTGGCCATATACCACACCCCCTCGTGCCTTATTGCTTAAATACAACCAGTCCACCCTAAGCCCTACACAACACAACATTCACAACCTTCACACAACACACACAACCTTCACACAACCCAGCACGGCGACGTTGGCGAGAGATATTGTGTGTACTCACGGTCGCTACAGAAGGAGCCTCCATAGGACGTCATGGTGCAGTCGCAGGAGAAACCCTCCCACTGCTGGAGACACACGCCCTGATTGTAGCAGGAGTCCTCCGTACAGGTGGTGCTAGGTCCTGGGGGGATTGGATGGAGAACAAGGTCAACATACAACACATACCACACGCACACATTTGATGTATGTCAATGTATGTGAGGACATAGGAAAATAACTGTAATCATAAATTCGAAGGTGTTAATATATACAACTATGCTGCTTTTTGTCAACGTGGGCAAACTGTAATCCTACTGTAGGGTACTCAAGGGGAACAGGTTCAATACAATTTAATACATGTAATGTACGTCACTCTGGAGAAGAGCATCTGCTAAATGACTAGAACATGAAATGTAAATACATAAAGTCATTTTTATGTCAATATGGGAATATAGGGGACTAACCGTAATCACATCCATAACACGGGTCAGTTGGTCCATACTGATTTAATCAAGGTTGGTTAAAAAGTCTTACAGTTTAATTTAATATTTATTCTAGATTTAAACCTGAATTACAGGCAGTCATTAAACTGTGAGTCATATTAGTTGATGTGAATGTGCAACGAGTGGGGAAGGTTTGGGTCGATCCAAGGCAGAAGAGAAAAGGGATTTACTTAACAATGACATGGATGGCTGTGCTCATTACAATTCTCCAATTAGAAAAAGCAACTATTGTAATTTCTCAGTGGAATTCCGAGCACATTAGAGTGATAAGTGAATTTAATGTTAGCCAGGAGGTATTCAAAACAACTGTGCCTCGGTTATTACACCTATTAATACCTGCTGATGCTTTAGATTACCAATGACCCATAGAAAACCATAGCTGGAAAATGAACAGGTAGACCTTCCATGTCACTTGCATTTGGTATTTGATAAAAAGAAAAACAAGTAATGAAAGCTTCCTTTATTATTCAACAGGCAAATCTGTTTTTAATTAAATCCTATATTCTGCCTTAGATTATAATTTTTTGGTTCAATGGCCGGTGATCAAAAAAATAAGTTATTTAAGATGATCAATTAAATGAAGCTTGATATTTTGGCCAGAAAAGTGACAGACAATTTAGAGAAAACTTTGCTTATTATAAAACCAATTAGCCAAATACACTTACAAAGCATACACAGTAATTTCTTTCAAAAGATAAACAAAACATGTTACTATTTACACGTTTTAAGCGCAGCCCAATTAAACCAACAACTTTGAAATTCATAAGAGCACCAGTAATTTCCTCAATGTTATTCCAAAATGGCCACTTAAAATGAGATGTCGTCATTTGATCAGTTCACGTTTTAATTGCTCACTCCATCAATCAGATCTTAATACAAGAACCCTAGAGGCTCTAATTAAACATTTTGCTATAATTATTACTGAAGTCAATCACAATATTATCACAGTGTTACACTTCCCTCCGCTATCGATCAGCTGCTGCAACAACAACAACCATGGTGTATAGTTTAGAATTTAGTTTAGAATCTATAGAGTAAGAAGTTGTAAACTTGTCATTGAGATGCCTTGTATTTGGTGTGAACAGTAGAGTTGTAAACTTGTCTTTGAGGTGCCTTGTATTTGGTGTGAACAGTAGAGTTGTAAACTTGTCTTTGAGGTGCCATGTATTTGGTGTGACCAGTAGAGTTGTAAACTTATCTAACAGATACCTTGTATTTGGTGTGAGCAGTAGAGTTGTAAACTTGTCATTGAGATGCCTTGTATTTCATGTGAACAGTAGAGTTGTAAACTTGTCATAAAGTTGCCTTGTATTTGATGTGAACAGTAGAGTTGTTAAAAATGTATGCACTCACTAACTGTAAGTCGCTCTGGATAAGAGCGTCTGCTAAATGACTAAAATGTAAATGTAAATCTCAATGACAAGTTTACAATTCTACTGCTCACACCAAATACAAGGCATCTCAATTACACATTTACAACTCTACTGCTCACACCAAATACAAGGCATCTCAATGACAAGTTTACAATTATATTGCTCATGCCTCTGAAATATTACATTTACATATGTTTTCAGACCCTTTACTCAGTACTTTGTTGAAGCACCTTTGTCAGCAATTACAGCCTCAAACCTTCTTGGGTATGACTCTACAAGCTTGGCACGCCTGTATTTGGGGAGTTTCTCCCATTCTTCTATGCAGATCCTCTCAAGCTCTGTCAGGTTAGGGTCATTGTCCTGTTGGAAGGTGTACCTTCACACCTCTCTGAGGTCCTGAGCGTTCTGGAGCAGGTTTTCATCATGGATCTCTCTGTACTTTGCTCCGTTCATCTTTCGCTTGATCCTGAATAGTCTGCCAGTCCCTGCTGCTGAATAACATCCCCACAGCATGATGATGCCACCACCATGCTTCACTGTAGGGATGATGCCAGGTTTCCTCCAGATGTTACAATTGGCATTCAGGCCAAAGAGTTCAATCTTGGTTTCATCAGACCAGAGAATTTTGTTTCTCATGGTCAGAGTCCTTTAGGTGCCTTTTGGCAAACTCCAAGCGGGCTGTCATGTGCCTTTTACTGAGGAGCGGCTTCCGTCTGGCCACTCTACAATAAAGGCCTGATTGGTGGAATTTTGCAGAGATGGTTGTTCTTCTGGAAGGTTCTCCCAACTACACAGAGGAACTCTGGAGCTCTGTCAGAGTGACCATCTGGTTCTTGGTCACCTCCCTGATCAATGCCCTTCTCCCCCGATTGCTCGGTTTGGCCGGGTGGCCAGATCTAGGAAGAGTGGTTCCAAACTTCTTCCATTTAAGAATGATGGAGGCTACTATGTTCTTGGGGACCTTCAATGATGCAGAATTGTTTTGGTACCCTTCCCAAGATATGTGCTTCGACACAATCCTTTCTCGGAGCTCTACGGACAATTCCTTTGACCTCATGGCTTGGTTTTTGCTCTGACATGCACTGTCAACTGAGGTACCTTATATAGACAGGTGTGTGCCTTTCCAAATAATTTCCAATCAATTGAATTTACCACAGGTGGACTCCAGAAAGTTGTAGAAACATCTCAAGGATGATCAATGGAAACTGGATGCACCTGAGCTCAATTTCGAGTCTCATAGCAAAGGGTCTGAATACTTAGGTAAATAAGGTATTTCTGCGAAATCCTGTTTCCGTTTTGTCATTATGGGGTTTTGTGTGTAGATTCATGAGGGGAAAAACATAATTTAATCAATTTTAGAATAAGGCTGTAACATAACAAAATGTGGAAAAAGTCAAGGGGTCTGAATACTTTCCGAATGCACTGTATATAGAAAGGTATTTGGACACCACTTAAAATGTGTGTATTAGGCAATTTCAGCCACACATGTTGCTGACAGGTATATACAATCGAGCACACAGCCATTCAATCTCTATGGACAAACATTGGCAGTAGGATGGCCTTACTGAAGAGCTCAGTGACTTTGAACGTGGCACCGTCATAGGATGCTACCTTTCCAACAAGTCAGTTCGTCAAATTTCTGCCCTGCTAGAGCTGCCCCGGTCAACTGTAAGTGCTGTTACTGTGAAGTGGAAACGTCTAGGAGTAACAACTGCTCAGCCATGAAGTGGTAGAAAACAGAAGGTCACAGAAGGGGACCGCCGAGTGCTGAAGTTCGTAACGTGTAAAAATCGTCTGTCCTCTGTTGCAACACTCACTACCGAGTTCCAAACTGCCTCTGGAAGCAACGTCAGCACAATAACTGTTCGTCGGAACTTCATGAAATGGGTTTCCATGGCCGAGCAGCCGCACACAAGCCTAAGATCATGCAATGCCAAGCGTCAGTTGGAGTGGTGTAAAGCTCGCCGCCATTGGACTTGGAGCAGTGGAAACGCTTTCTCTGGAGTGATGAATCCCGCTTCTCCATCTGGCAGTCTGACAGACAAATCTGAGTTTGGCGGATGCCAGGAGAACACTACCTGCCCCAATGCATAGTGTCATCTGTAAGACCCTTTAGTTCCAGTGAAGGGAAATCCTAACGCTACAGCATACAATGACATTCTAGATGATTCTGTGCTTCCAACTTTGTGGCAACAGTTTGGGGAAGGCCCTTTCCTGTTTCAGCATGACAATGCCCCTGAGCACAAAGCGAGATCCATACAGAAATGGTTTGTCAAGATCGGTGTGGAAGAACTTGACTAGCCTGCACTGAGCCCTGACTTCAACCCCATAGAACACCTTTAGGATGAATTGTAACGCTGACTGCGAGCCAGGCGTAATCGCCCAACATCAGTGACCAACCTCACTAATGCTCTTGTGGTTGAATGGAAGCAAGTCCCCGCAGCAATGTTCCAACGTCTAGTGGAAAGCCTTCCCAGAAGAGTGGAGGCTGTTATAGCAGCAAAAGGGGGACCAACTCCATATTAATGCCCATGATTTTGGAATGAGATGTTCCACATACTTTTGGTCATGAAGTGTACCCCCCGTCTGTTAAAGCTGTAGCTCTGTTTTATTAAAGAAGTTGGACGACTGAGCAGCATGCTAGCTGCTAGGGCGCTAACAGCCTTGTTGTGTAAATCACCTTAACACTAACATGACTACTGGACCTGGAGCTAACAGCTGGAGAGAGAATGAGACATCTGGGTACCCCTCCCCCCCATGCACATCTCCCACTTCTTCCACTTCCACATTCTCCCTCCCCTTCCCAATCTCATTCTCTCCGTCTCCCTGTCTCTTTCTGTTTCCCTCTGTCTCCATGCCTCTCCATTTCTCGCTCCCTCCTCTCTCCCTTCCTCCTCTCTCCCTTCCTCCTCTCTCCCTCCCTCCCTCCTCCCTCCCTTCCTCTTGCCCTCCCTCCCAGACGTGCGTCAGCAACTCAGCATAGTTAGGAAACACAGAGTGAACAGTCGTTCAGCCATAGGCTGCAGCTCTCTGCTCCCACTGCTGTAGGAAGGGATCAGCAGAGTCAGGCAGCTACAGGAGAACAAGTTGCCCCCTCGACCCTGCCGACATACAGCTTAGAGGGGCTGACTACAGTTAGAGTGCATGACATTTAGTCCGGTTGCGGATCTGTGTGTGCTTTTACCAACTCCTTTGTAATTTGTTGTCTTGTTGTCGGGCCATAGCCCTAGATGTTTGCCATGACAACGGAATAACAACCCAATCTGCCACAAGATACACTATGAGTAGTAATTTTCATTGGCTTCTATTGGATTTCAACTTTCTATTGGTTTTTATTACCAGGCTCTGGGAAAGCGTTTCCATTAGAAGAGCAGTTGATGATGCTATGGAACATATCATTACCCCCAGTGGTGAAAAGTACTTAAGTAAAAATACTTTAAAACACTACTTTTAGGGTATCTGTACTTTACTTTAATGTTTATATATTTTTAAACTTTTACTTTTACTTCACTACATTCCTAAAGAAAATAATATACTTTTTACTCCAAAATGTTCCATTTCACACACTTATCAAGAGAACATCCCTGGTCATCCCTACTGCCTCTGATCTGCCGGACTCACTAAACACAAATGTTTAGTTTGTAAATTATATCTGAGTGTTGGAGTGTGCCCCTGGCTATCCGTCAATTAAAATAACATGACAATTGTGCTGTCTGGTTTGCTTAATATAAAGATTTTGAAATGATTTATACTTTTACTTTTGATACTTAACAATATTTTAGCAATTACATTTACTTTGGATACTTAAGTATACTGTATTTAAACCTAATACTTTTAGATTTTTACTCAAGTAGTATTTTACTGGGGGACTTTCACTTTTACTTGAGTCATTTTCTATTGAGGTATCTTTACTTTTACTCAAGTATGACAATTGGGTACTTTTATCATCACTGATGACCTCTTACTACCAGCCATTTTACATTCCATGGGAGTAGAAGTGATATGGGGCGGCAAGTAGCTTAGTGGTTAAGAGCGTTGTGCCAGTAACCGAAAGGTCGCTGGTTCTAATCCCCGAGCCGACTAGGTGAAAAATCTGTCGATGTGCCCTTGAGCAAGGCACTTAACCCTAATTGCTCCTGTAAGTCGCTCTGGATAAGAGCGTCTGCTAAATGACTAAAAATATTTTTAAAAAATAGCCTAATGCAATTTTAGATCTCTGTTAAGAAGGAAGTAATTGCACCGTATAACTGTAGGCAGGTAATAAGCCAGGCTGGCTGGCAGAGGTGGCTGTGTTCGCGTTTACACACCAAGCGGTACCGGGACCTCTGGGAAATCAGTGGCGCTCTCTTGACGCCACACGCCACAGACAGTGTGAACGCCGCTGCCGCTACAGCCTGCAGGTGTCACAAACACAATTAACTAGCCGCCAGAGAGCCGCCAAGACACTAGTGACGTCACCCGGTCCAGCGCCCAGCCGCCAAAAAGCTGAGCCCCTTCCAAATGGAGGATTGATGAGTCTCTGCTACAGTGAGCGCTGCAGGGTGGTTAAGATTAGCTACTGACAATAACATTAGAGGCAGATATACCTCCCATAGGTTTTATGGTGCAATAGACTGGATATACAGTGGAGAGGAGCAAAGACTGTAAAGAATGTTCCGGGCACTGAGTCTTAGGGTGGGGTCTAACTGTATATCTGGCTATTACTGCCAAAGAAGGAGCTATGAGTTACTGCAGGAATCCTACTTCAGAAGCTCCTGTATATGATAAGACTGGGAAGAAAACAGATGGGATGTTAAAGACTGATGAGGCTGCCTGGGTGAATGCCAAGTGCATGTGTGTGTGTGTGTGTGTTAAAAAATAGGACAGGTCTGAGGGGGGTACGTGCTCTTGTGCCCCCTATGACGCCTCTGTATGTGAGCACCAACTCACCGTCGCACCCTCGCTCCACCTGGCCCATCCTGTGGAGGGCGTCTGCGATCAGGTCTGGCAGTTTCCCGTTGAGGTCCACTGAGGCCAGGCAGCCCTGGTACCCGTCCCGGGACGCAATCAGCTTGGGCAGACTGTTGTACATGCTCTTCCCCACGCCACCGATGTACAGCTCCCCTGGAGAGGACAACAACCAAACAGAAATATTAAAAAAGCTGTCCAACATTAATTCACACTTGCATTGCAGAATCTCCATGGTAGGATTTCTCAGGATGATGACAAGGCCCATATAGTAAGTGGCAAGTCTTACTATATGTGTGCTCTTCCATCACAAGTCAAGCTCAAAATTCAGGGTCATTTTACAGGTGAATGTTACTGGCCTGGAAGAAGAAATTATCAGCCTAATAATACAACTCACAGAGAACGTTTGCACTTGCGTAACAAACTAAAACGGTCAAATTATTGCATCTGATTCTTGAGTGTTTCATGTGCTGGCAGCTGGCTGAAAAAGTAGGCTATACTTGGCAATAGAACTGAAGAAATGTATTGTGCATTTGTACCCTTATTGATTGTGTAGAAACCACAATGAAAAACATCATGCAAATCTCAACAATGTTGTTGTTGGCTCAATATTTCATATAGAATGTGAATCCTGCACTGAAGGTAACGAAAATGTGTAGGCTGGTAGCATTGCATTAAACAGAGTCAGCAGATCAAGACAGCCTCATGAAGGGGTTTTTGATGACTGAATCTAAACCTGGGCTTCTGCTTAACTAAATTAACTAACTAATTAGAATACAACCATTTATACTACAGCCATAATTAGAATTGAACACTATTTTCCTAACCGCGCTACCATATTGTTTATTTTCTGTCTGTTGTGTTGTATTTTGATATTTCACTGACAAAAATCAGGTTGAAAACTTCCCACCTATTTAATAGGCACTATGCCAGGGAACATCAACAGCACACTTAGAAAAAAAGGTGCTATCTAGAACCAGAAAGGGTTCTTCGGCTGTCCCCATAGGAGAACCCTTTGAATAACTTATTTTGGTTCCAGGTAGAACCGTTTTAGGTTCCATTTAGAACCCTTTCCAAAGAGGGTTCTACATGGAACCCAAAAGAGTTCTACCTGGAACCAAAAAGGGTTCTATCTGGAACTAAAAAGGGTTCTCCTATGGGGACAACCGCAGAACCCTTTTGGAACCCTTTTTTCTAAGTGTATAGATTCAGCCACGGGCCAATTTTTTTCTTGCTCAGATGGTCGGGGGGCCGGAACATGCAGTGCCTTAAGAAAGTATTCACACCCCTTGATTTATTTCACATTTTATTGTGTTACAGCCTGAATTCAAAATGGATTAAATATATTTTTTCCTCACCCGTCTACACACAATACCCCATAATGACGAAGTGAAAACGTTTTTACAAGTTTTTGCAAATATATTGAAAATGAAATACAGAAATATATAATTTACATAAGTATTCACACCCCTGAGTCAATACTTTGTAGAAACACATTTGGCATCGATTACAGCTGTGAGTCATTCTGGGTAAGTCTCTAAGAGCTTTCCACCTGGATTGTGCAACATTTGCCCATTATTTTTTTTCAAAATTCTTCAAGCTCTGTCAAATTGGTTGTTGATCATTGTTCATGAATCGGCAAGACAAAAGAGTTAACCTCTTAAGGATCGAACCCTTTTTTTCAATTTCCTCCTAAAATGACATACCCAAATCTAACTGCCTGTAGCTTAGGAGCTGGAGCAAGGATATGCATATTCTTGATACCATTTGAAAGGAAACACTTTTAAATTTGTGGAAATGTGAAATTAATGTAGGAGAATATAACATATTAGAACCTGTAAGAGATAATACAAACCAAAAAACATGCGTTTTTTTATTTTTATTTTTTTATCTTTGAATTGCAAGAGAAAGGCCACATTATAATATTGCAGTTTAGGCGCAATTTAGATTTTGGCCACTAGATGGCAGCAATATGTGTGAAACGTTTCAGATTGATCCAGTGAAGCATTGCAATACTGGACTATTTTGTATCAAGTCTGCCCAAATGTGCCGAATTGGTCAATTAATACATTTTCAAGTACATAACTATAGAGAACATACAAAAATTATATGGTAATACAAAATGTACGTTTACACACTCCCAGAAATGTCATACATGATGGATCATTAGCTTATACACTAACTTTCACACATCTAGATGGCCGGGCGGGGTGGGTGTGGAGCCAGAGATAGCAGGGGTTCAAACTGTAGAACCCAGTTCCCACATTTGAATATAAAAATGGATTTTATCAAACATAAATATGATACATTTTTATCTCTGGGACCCTTAGGATGACAAATCAGAGCAAGATTACTGAATGTAAATACATTATTTACCTTCAGAGGTGAATGTATCAAACCAGTTGACGTGATACGTTTTTGTTGTTGTGCACTCTCCTCAAACAATAACATGGTATTTTTTCACTGTAATAGCTACTGTAAATTGGACAGTGCAGTTAGATTAATAATAGTTATTTTTTTCTGCCAATATAAGACATGTCTATGTCCTGGAAAGTTTGCTGTTACTTACAACAGTCATGCTAATCACATTAGCGCACGTTAGCTCAACCATCCCGTATACGGGACACTGATCCCGTAGAGGTTAAGTGCCTTTGAACGGGGTATGGTAGTAGGTGCCAGCCCAGGAGCACTGGTTTTTGTCAAGAACTGCAACACTGCTGGGTGTTTCACTCTCAACAGTTTCCCGTGTGTATCAAGAATGGTCCACCACCCAAATGTACATCCAGCCATCTTGACACAACTGTGGGAAGCATTGGAGTCAACGTGGGCCAGCATCCCTGTGGAACGCTTTCAACACTTTGTAGAATCCATGCCCTGACAAATTGAGGCTGTTCTGAGGGCAAAATATGTTCCTAATGTTTGGTATACTCAGTGTATGTACAATATATTATTATAATTTTTGTACTCAGAAAACTTGGGGGGCCAAATAAAACCTCCCTGCCAGTTGGGCACCCTGCGCTATGCACTTGCATGTGATAACAAAAAAAGAACGGTTTTGTGTAGCAAAGACTAGTACTTATACTACAGGTAGCTGTCCTCAAGCAAATGGTTCCAGTTTTTAGAATTAAAGTATGTGTGTGCGGAAAATGGTTTGTAAACAAAGATTGAAAAAACATTGCTGTGACTGATTTGATGGACTCCAGCACACTGGTGTAATGCCACTCTCACCTGCATCTGTTCATCACACATTTTCTCCCGTCATTTAGCGCCAACACAGCAAATGTTTGCTAATATTTATTTAACATGCTGATATTTTTCAGCACATTCCTACTGCTAGATGACGGACAGTAATATACATAATCAAACACGAGTAGACATTTTGGAAGAAGAGTTAAAGTTACGGGAATACTTGGGAACAACATTAAAATCACTTGGAGCTGATCTCCTGGTGTTTTTAAAGTCTTTTGTACTACAATGAAAATGATTTTTGCTCTGAAAACTTCAGGGGCCGAATAAAACCACCATGCCAGTTGGGGTAATGCACTACTCGCTCGCATGTGTTGATAAAAATAAAGGCTTTTCCAGCACATTCCTGCTGCTAGATGACCAACAGTTATTGGCCTATACAAAATCAAACACGAGTAGACATTTTGGAAGAATAGTTGAAGTTAGGCCCACACACTGTTCTTACCACTGTGGATTATTTGTGGACCATAGAGACAGATAGAGCACTCCTTTGTATCTGTACCATTATGTTGTCTGTGACAGCATGGGCAGCGCCATTGAGGCCTTCTCCATTTTGAAGAAGTACATTTTCTTCACGATTGGCTGATCCTTCCTATTAGTGGAAAAAATATCAGAATTGGGCTGCCTGTGTAAATGCAGTCTTCATCTTAGTGTGGTCTGTCCCATTTCCTACAGGAGTTTGCTTCAGGCAGTGAGGGATTGGAAATGATGGCATGAAACATCACATCTTGATCCTAACAAATACACTGCTCTGACTGACATGCATAACAAAATGACAAAGCTGAGAAAGAGCTTCCAAAACCAACTCCAACTGGGTTACCAGTAGGGATTCGCCAATGAAGTCCCACCCAGTTGACTACATTAAAATGGTGGAAGCCCTTAATGGGGCTGCCCATGCTTACAAGGCCTTTGGCTACTAGAGGCCTCAATCATTCTCTATGTTGAGGACTGATAAGAGCGCCCTGGTCACATGTGCTTAGATTTCCAGCACGTAGGCTATGCACTCTCACTAATAATGGTCTATATCAAGGTATTTATTTTGTACTAATGTAGCCTATTTTATTAGTTTAATGTTTTTAGGTTATATTATTTTCGGATATGTTGAAATGTATTATGTCGGCTTTTGGCCATTGATATTTAAACTATCAAGAAGAAGGCCTATTGAATATAGAAAACATTTAACAAATAATTCTAAAAGAAATAATTATAATTTTTTAATTAAGGGGGAGAAAATCAAGAAGGAGGGGATTGAGAAATAATAGAATATATATCAGTTGTAATGAATTAAGCTTTGGCTGACATTTGGGAGTCTTCGCAGTAGTAAAGCTGGTTAAGTCGGACCAGAGAGGCCAAATCAATACAAAAGAGGAAAACACAAAGGCTACTATGTATCAACATGTAGTATAAAATATAAAACTGAGGAAATAAACAAAAAATACGGATTTTAAGACAACTGTGACTGTCACTACCCCCCTCCCTCCCTCCCTCCCTCCCTCCCTCCCTCCCTCCCTCCCTCCCTCCCTCCCTCCCTCCCTCCGTCTCTCTCTCTCTATCTCCCTCCCTCCCTCCCTCCGTCTCTCTCTCTCTCTATCTCCCTCCCTCCCTCCCTTCGTCTCTCTCTCTCTCTCACTCTTTCTCTGTCTCGTGTCTATCCAGTTATGAGTCTTGAGAAGTTGACATGCTGGCAGCCGCACTTGCTATTGGAGCAGACAGGACTGTCATGTCCCAACAGCTGTTTATTCAGGTAGTCTGCCAGTAAACACTGGTTATCATAATGTATTGGAACAGAGGAGTGACATTTAGAACCAGATGTTAGTGGTATACTCCTGGGACCGAAATCCATCCACCCTGACAAAATGCTCATGGTTATGGAATAGAATGTAACATGTCTCCACAATTGATTCATGGCAGAGCGTTATGGGGACTGAGAAAATGTAGAGTATAGAGTATAGATTGGGATTGATGTTTGATGCAGACACGGAGCTGTGTTCATGTCCATATTCCTTTGTGAGCTCTTAAATTCACAAACACTGTCTTTGGTGAGGTGAGGGCTTTTTTGTACAAGCCAGAGATTGACAGTTATTGAAGATTAGCGTTACTGAAGAAATTAACTGTATGTAATTGTACTATGTAAAGTAATAACCATTGTATTCTTTCCATAACATTATTCATAGATTTCTTTATATATTTTTTTGTACAATTATTTTTTCTGTTTAAAATTAGCATTCTTCTGTGCTAGAGAGCTTTGATGTGAATGCCAAACTAAATTATGAAAAATCAGTGCATCAAGACTCCTTTGATGCAAGTGCAATACGAATAAACAACTCCATTTAGCTCCTGGCATTTCTTAGCATTTAAATGTTTAATTCAGCCTTTATCTAAACCAGTCCCATTGAAATGAAAAATGTATTGTGGTCTATATTTCCCAAGGAACCATTGGCTAAAAGGGCAACCCTTTTAGCCAATGCAGTGCCATATGCAGCCTTTGTGTGTATAAATTCAGCAAAACTCTGGGGAGTACATTCATAAAAGTGCCCCAAAAATGAATCTCTTGCTTGAGAGAAGAAATAAGCCCACTAGGTCAAAGAACTGTCAGAGTAATTGAGTAAGTAAATGATGGTTCACAGTCCTCTAATGTGTGTTTGACATTTAATACGTCTCAGTCAAGGCTGTAAGGCATTTTAATCAATACTGTGGATTCATTAGCTGTAGAACTGAATGATGCCCTCAGATTTTAAGAGAAGCAGAATCACTTCTCAAATATGAATTTTTATTGCTGGAGTTACTCCAAAAAGTGCAAACAATGCAGTTGTATAAAAGTTAGCATTTTGAAGAGTCAGTGGGCTGACTATAATGCATTCTGTTGAGAAACCCCCCCCATTAATTGTAGCAAATATGCCAAAGAGCTGTTTTTGTCTTGTTTTGCAAGATTGAGCACAAACAAACACACACACTAGCACACACAAACACATTATTTGTCCCTTGGCTAAGTTCCAGTAGACCTGTGTGGGGTATTGTTGGTCCCGTTCCAGCTGCGTTCTTCCCTTGGTCCCTTCATTGGATTGGTAATTGGTCTGTGGTAATTAGTGATCTCTCTCTTTGTCTTCCCCCTCTCTCCCGCTCTGTATCCCTTCGTGAGAGATAGTAAAACCGACAATAACTTTTGAACATCAAATCAGCAGTTATTTACCCCAATTCCGGCTTCTACTTTCGACTTCGACTCATCTGACCTGGGCTCTCTCTGTAATTCCGACCCAATTTTCAGGCTACCCAGGAGGAAACAGTGGCATTACAGAGGCAAGAGAGGGGGGATCCTGGTGCGATTAAGGCAAAGGGAAAACTGACCACCTCTTCCCTCCATTCTACTGTCCAGTCACTTGATAATAAGATGGATGACCTCCAATCGCAGATTTGCTACCAATGGAACTCTCAGAACTGCAATATTCGTTGCTTTTCAGAAACATGGCTCTCGGACAAGATACCCCCCCACGGCTATCCAACTCAATGGATTCAGTGAGTTGGGGAAATCGAGGGGGGGAGGGGTTTGCCTCTTCATCAACACCAACTGGTGTGCTAATTCCAGAGTGGTTGAAGTGTCGACCCACTGTTCAGCCATCTTGGAATACCTGATGGTCAAATGCCGGCCCTTCTACCTCCCGACTGAGTTTTCAGCTGTTATCGTGACTGCTGTATACATTCCACCTCAGGACAATAGAAATAACAAGCTGGCGCTTAACGAACTGTACAAGGCTATAAACAAGCAGGAAAACCTACACCAAGAGGCTGACTTTCTGGTTGCCGGCAATTTTAATTTGCCGTCACTAAGACACGTGATGCCCAACTTCCATCAACACGTCTCCAACGCCACTAGGGGCGATAAACATACCCCCATCCACATCGACGGGGAGGCAGTGGAGCAGGTAGACAGCTTCAGGTTCCTCGGTGTCCAAATCACTAAAGACTTAAAATGGTCCAAACATACACGCACAGTCGTGAAGAAGGCGCAACAGTGCCTCTTCCCCCTCAGGAGGTTGAAAAAGTTTGGCATGGGCCCTCAAATCCTCAAAAGGTTCTACAGCTGTACCATTGAGAGCATATTGACTGGCTGCATCAGTGCTTGGTATGGCAATAGCACCACCCTGGATCGCATGGCGCTACAGAGGGTTGTATGGACAGCCCAGTACATCACTGGGGCCAAGCTCCCTGCCATCCAGGACCTCTATATCACAGGAGGTTGGTGGCACCTTAATTGGGGAGGACAGGCTCGTGGGAATGGCTGGAGCGGAATTAGTGGAAGGGTATCAAATACACCAAACACATGGTTTCCATGTGCTTGATGCCATTCCATTAACTCCGTTCCAGCAATTATCATGAGCCGTCCTCCCCTCAGCAGACTCCACTGCTTTATATCAGGCGGTGTGAACAGAAGGCCCGGAAAATTGTTAAAGACTACTAGTCATAGACTATTTTCTCTGATGCTATACGGCAAGAGGTACCGGTGCATCAAGTCTGACACCAACAGGCTCATGAACAGCTTCTATCCCCAAGCAATACGACTGATAAATAGCTAACAAAATAGCTAATAAAATAGCTACATGGAATATCTAAGTTAACCTTGTATCTTTATTGACCTTTATTTTAATTTTTGCACTGTCTCTATGCACACTCACAGGGCCCTACACACACACACACTGTCAATCCAACACACACACAAACACTCACTCCATAATTTACTCACTCACACATAAATATTTCCTGTATATAGTATGCTTACTTACTTTATTGTGTATTTCATATTTCTTAATCGTATTTCTCGTGTAATACATTGTCATTGATTATTGCATTGTTGTGTTTTGAGTTTGAAGGAAAGGCTGTACTTGTGCATGTGACATTAAAACGTGAAACTAAAAGAGTTCTGTGCTCTCTCTGTGAGATACTGTGAGAACGTTCTGTGCTCTCTCTGTGAGATACTGTGAGAATGTTCTGTGCTCTCTCTGTGAGATACTGTGAGAATGTTGTGTGCTCTCTCTGTGAGATACTGTGAGAATGTTCTGTGCTCTCTCTGTGAGATACTGTGAGAATGTTGTGTGCTCTCTCTGTGAGATACTGTGAGAATGTTCTGTGCTCTCTCTGTGAGATACTGTGATAAAGTTCTGTGCTGTGTTATTGTTATAGTGTTAGAGAAGGTAACAGAATGGTGGTCAGTGTTTTGGTTAATCTCCTCAGCCCAGACAGTGATGAATGTTCTAGTGCACAGGGTCTGAGTCCCAAAAGGCACCCTATTTAATGTATAGTGCACTACCTTTGACCAATAGAGGGAGTAGAGTGCCATTTAGGATGCATCTGGGGTCTAGGAGGTCAAATAACATTTAAAAAATCAAATCAAATTGTATTCAGTACATGCTTCGTAAACAACAGGTGTAGACTAACAGTGAAATGCTTACTTACAGACCCTTCCCAACAATGAAGAGAGAAAGAAAATAGAGAAATAATAGAAAAGTAAATAATAAAAGTAATAATGAGCAATGATAACTTGGCTATATACACGGGATACCAGTACTGAGTCGATGTGCAGGAGTACGAGGAAATTGAGGTAGATATTTACATATCTAGGAATAAAGTGACTAGGATACATAATAAACAGTAGCAGCAGCGTATGTTATGATTTTTTAAAAACGTTTGTGCAAAAAGGGTCAATGCAGATAGTTAAATAGTTAACCAAATAGCTACCCAGACAAACTACACTGCTCAAAAAAATAAAGGGAACACTAAAATAACACATCCTAGATCTGAATGAATGAAATAATCTTATTAAATAGTTTTTTTCATTACATAGTTGAATGTGCTGACAACAAAATCACACAAAAATTATCAATGGAAATCAAATGTATCAACCCATGGAGGTCTGGATTTGGAGTCACACTCAAAATTAAAGTGGAAAACCACACTACAGGCTGATCCAACTTTGATGTAATGTCCTTAAAACAAGTAAAAATGAGGCTCAGTAGTGTGTGTGGCCACCATGTGCCTGTATGACCTCCCTACAACGCCTGGGCATGCTCCTGATGAGGTGGCGGATGGTCTCCTGAGGGATCTCCTCCCAGACCTGGACTAAAGCAATCGCCAACTCCTGGACAGTCTGTGGTGCAACGTGGCGTTGGTGGATGGAGCGAGACATGATGTCCCAGATGTGCTCAATTGGATTCAGGTCTGGGGAACGGGCGGGCCAGTCCATAGCATCAATGCCTTCCTCTTGCAGGAACTGCTGACACACTCCAGCCACATGAGGTCTAGCATTGTCTTGCATTAGGAGGAACCCAGGGCCAACCGCACCAGCATATGGTCTCATAAGGGGTCTGAGGATCTCATCTCGGTACCTAATGGCAGTCAGGCTACCTCTGGCGAGCACATGGAGGGCTGTGCGGCCCCCCAAAGAAATGCCACCCCACACCATGACTGACCCACCGCCAAACCGGTCATGCTGGAGGATGTTGCAGGCAGCAGAACGTTCTCAACGGCGTCTCCAGACTCTGTCACGTCTGTCATGTGCTCAGTGTGAACCTGCTTTCATCTGTGAAGAGCACAGGGCGCCAGTGGCGAATTTGCCAATCTTGGTGTTCTCTGGCAAATGCCAAATGTCCTGCACGGTGTTGAGCTGTAAGCACAACCCCCACCTGTGGACGTCGGGCCCTCATACCACCCTCATGGGCAGAAACATGCACATTTGTGGCCTGCTGGAGGTCATTTTGCAGGGCTCTAGCAGTGCTCCTCCTGCTCCTCCTTGCACAAAGGCGGAGGTAGCGGTCCTGCTGCTGGGTTGTTGCCCTCCTACGGCCTCCTCCACGTCTCCTGATGTACTGGCCTGTCTCCTAGTAGCGCCTCGATGCTCTGGACACTACGCTGACAGACACAGCAAACCTTCTTGCCACAGCTCGCATTGATGTGCCATCCTGGATGAGCTGCACTACCTGAGCCACTTGTGTGGGTTGTAGACTCTGTCTCATGCTACCACTAGAGTGAAAGCACCGCCAGCATTCAAAAGTGACCAAAACATCAGCCAGGAAGCATAGGAACTGAGAAGTGGTCTGTGGTCACCATCTGCAGAACCACTCCTTTATTGGGGGTGTCTTGCTAATTGCCTATAATTTCCACCTGTTGTCTATTCCATTTGCACAACAGCATGTGAAATGTATGTTGTGTATTTAGCAGTATTATGGCTTGAGGGTAGAAGCTGTTCAGGGTCCTGTTGGTTCCAGACTTGGTGCATCAGTACCGCTTGTCGTGGCTGGAGTCTTTGACAATTTTTCGGGCCTTCCTCTGACACCACCTGGTATAGAAGTCCTGGATGGCAGGGAACTCGGCCCCAGTGATTTACTGGGCCATACGCATTACCTTCTGTAGCGCCTTGCGGTCGGATGCCAAGCAGTTGCCATACCAAGTGGTGATGCAGCCAGTCAAGATGCTCTGCAGCTGTAGAACGTTTTGAGGATCTGAGGGCCCATGCCAAATCTTTTCAGCCACCTGAGGGGGAAGAGCCATTGTCAAGCACTCTTCACGACTGTGTTGGTGTACGTGGACCATGATAGATTCTTAGTGATGTGGATACAGAGGAACTTGAAGCTCTTGACCAGCTCCACTACAACCCCATCGATGTGAATGGGGGCGTGCTCGGCCCTCTGTTTCCTGTAGTCCCGATCAGCTCCTTTGTCTTGCTGACTTTGAGGGGAAGGTTGCTGTCAGCGTGGCGGATGTGTTGTTGCCTACCCTCACCACCTGGGGGCGGCCATCAGGGAGTCCAGGATCCAGTTGCAGAGGGAGATGTTCAGTCCCAGGGTCCTTAGCTTAGTGATGAGCTTTGAGGGCACTATGGTGTTGAAAGCTGAGCTGTAGTCAATGAACAGCATTCTCACATAGGTGTTCCTCTTGTCTAGGTGGGAGAGGGCAGTGTGGAGTGAAAAATAGATTGTGTCATCTGTGGATCTGTTGGGGCGGTATGCGAATTGGAGTGGGTCAAGGGTGTCTGGGATGATGGTGTTGAGGTGAGCCATGACCAGCCCTTCTAAGCATTTCATGGCTACAGATGTGAGTGCTACAGGGCAATAGTCATTTAGAGAGGTTACTTTGGCGTTCTTGGGAACAGGGACTATAGTGGTCTGCTTGAAACATGTAGGTATTACAGACTGAGTCAGGGGAGGTTGAAAATGTCAATGAAAACACTTACCAACTGGTCAGTGCGTGCCCTGAGTATGCGTCCTGGTCATCTGAATGTTAACCTGTTTAAAGGTCTTACTCACATCGGCTACAGAGACTGTGATCACACAGTCGTCCGGAACAGCTGGTGCTCTCATGCATGGTTCAGTGTTGCTTGCCTCGAAGCGAGCATAGAAGGCATTTAGCTCGTCTGGTAGGCTCGTGTCACTGGGCAGCTCGCAGCTGGGTTTCCCTTTGAAATATGTGATAGTTTGCAAGCCCTGCCACATTCGACGAGTGTCAGAGCCAGCCTAGCAGGATTCAATCTTAGTCCTGTATTGACGCTTTGCCTGTATGATGGCTCATCGGAGGTCGTAGTGGGATTTCTTATAAGCGTCCGGATGTTTTCTTATTTTCTGTTTTTATTTATTTAACCTTTATTCAACTAGGCAAGTCAGTTAAGAACAAATTCTTATTTACAATGACGGCCTACACCGGCCAAACCCGGACGACGCTGGGCCAATTGTGCGCCGCTCTATGGGACTCCCAATCATGGCCGGTTGTGATACAGCCTGGAATCGAACCAGGGGGACTGTAGTGACGCCTTAGACCACTGCGCCACTCGGGAGTGGGATTAGTGTCCCGCTCCTTGAAAGCGCCAGCTCTTTACTCAGTGTGTATGTTGCCTGTAATCCATGGCCTCTGGTTGGGATATGTAAGTACGGTCACTGTGGCGACGACGTTGTCGATGCACTTACAGTGAGGGAAAAAAGTATTTGATCCCCTGCTGATTTTGTACGTTTGCCCACTGACAAAGAAATGATCAGTCTATAATGTTTAATGGTAGGTTTAATTGAACAGTGAGAGACAGAATAACAACAAAATAATCCAGAAAAACGCATGTCAAAAATGTTATAAATTGATTTGCATTTTAATGAGGGAAATAAGTATTTGACCCCCTCTCAAGATTTCTGGCTCCCAGGTGTCTTTTATAAAGATAACAAGATGATATTAGGAGCACACTCTTAAAGGGAGTGCTCCTAATCTCAGCTTGTTACCTGTATAAAAGACATCTGTCCACAGAAGCAATCAATCAATCAGATTCCAAACTCTCCACCATGGCCAAGACCAAAGAGCTCTCCAAGGATGTCAGGGACAAGATTGTAGACCTACACAAGGCTGGAATGGGCTACAAGACCATCGCCAAGCAGCTTGGTGAGAAGGTGACAACAGTTGGTGCGATTATTCGCAAATGGAAGAAACACAAAATAACTGTCAATCTCCCTCGGCCTGGGGCTCCATGCAAGATCTCACCTCGTGGAATAGCAATGATCATGAGAACGGTGAGGAATCAGCCCAGAACTACACGGGTGGATCTTGTCAATGATCTCAAGGCAGCTGGGACCATAGTCACCAAGAAAACAATTGGTAAAACACTACGCCGTGAAGGACTGAAATCCTGCAGCGCCCGCAAGGTCCCCCTGCTCAAGAAAGCACATATACAGGGCCGTCTGAAGTTTGCCAATGATCATCTGAATGATTCAGAGGAGAACTGGGTGAAAGTGTTGTGGTCAGATGAGACCAAAATGGAGCTCTTTGGCATCAACTCAACTTGCCGTGTTTGGAGGAGGAGGAATGCTGCCTATGACCCCAAGAACACCATCCCCACCGTCAAACATGGAGGTGGAAACATTATGCTTTGGGGGTGTTTTTCTGCTAAGGGGACAGGACAACTTCACTGCATCAAAGGGACGATGGACGGGGCCATGTACCGTCAAATCTTGGGTGAGAACCTCCTTCCCTCAGCCAGGGCATTGAAAATGGGTCATGGATGGGTATTCCAGCATGACAATGACCCAAAACACACGGCCAAGGCAACAAAGGAGTGGCTCAAGAAGAAGCACATTAAGGTCCTGGAGTGGCCTAGCCAGTCTCCAGACCTTAATCCCATAGAAAATCTGTGGAGGGAGCTGAAGGTTCGAGTTGCCAAACGTCAGCCTAGAAACCTTAATGACTTGGAGAAGATCTGCAAAGAGGAGTGGAACAAAATCCCTCCTGAGATGTATGCAAACTTGGTGGCCAACTACAAGAAACGTCTGACCTCTGTGATTGCCAACAAGGGTTTTGCCACCAAGTATTAAGTCATGTTTTGTAGAGGGGTCAAATACTTATTTCCCTCATTAAAATGCAAATCAATTTATAACATTTTTGACATGCGTTTTTCTGGATTTTTTTGTTGTTATTCTGTCTCTCACTGTTCAAATAAAGCTACCATTAAAATTATAGACTGATCATGTCTTTGTCAGTGGGCAAACGTACAAAATCAGCAGGGGATCAAATACTTTTTTCCCTCACCGTATTAATGAAGTCAGTTACTGATGTGGTAAACTCCTCAATGCCATCGGATGAATCCCGGGAACATATTCCAGTCGGTGCTAGAGAAACAGGCCTGTAGCTTAACATCTGCTTCATCGGACCAATTCCATATTGCATGCGTCAATGGTACTTCCTGTTGGATTTATTTGCTTGTAAGCAGGAATCAGGAGGATACAGTTATGGTCAGATTTGCCGAATGGAGGGCGATGGAGAGCTTTGTATGCATTTCTGTGTGTATATGGAGTAAAGGTGATCTAGAGTTTTTTCGCCTCTAGTTGCACAGGTAGAAATGAGGTAAACCTAATTTCAGTTTCCCTGCATTAAAATCCCTGGGCACTAGGAGCGGCGCCTCTGAATGAGAATTGTCTTGTTTGCTTATGGTGCTGTACAGCTCATCGAGTGCGGTTTCAGTGCCAGCATCAGTTTGTGGTGGTAAATAGACATAGAATATAGATTAAAACTCTCTTGGTAAATAGTATAGTCTACAGCAGGGGTCTCCAACCTTTTCTAGCATGACATTTTTTTGTATAGCATTCAAAGAGGCACATTCTTCTCTTCTCCACTACCCTGCAAGTCTTCCCCAGGTCCTTGGTGTGCAATAGATGGGTTTTATGTATAATTGCTCATCTAGCAAGTTATTTACAATACCAGTCAAATGTTTGGACACACCTACTCATTCAAGGGTTTTTCTTTATTTTTACTATTTTTTACATTGTAGAATAGTAGCGAAGACGTCAAAACGATGAAATAACACATATGGAATCATGCACTAACCAAAAAAGTGTTAAACAAATAAAAATATATTAAACGCGGCATTAACATAATTTCATAATGATAACCACATGAAAAACTCAATATGATAACATTTTCTAGCCACATTTCCCTGAGACATTGCTATGGTCAAGCAGCTGTCCCTTAAACTCAGGCCACTGTCAAATGACAAGATACTCCTTAGACAGACTCTCCCCTCAATCGCCTCCCTAACACAAAAACAACCATTACGTCTCATTAAAGGGTCTATTATAAACTTCTCCTTCCCTCTCTCTCTGGTTTCTATGCAACCTTGTTGATTTTCCTCCATCCTCCCATCACAAGAAGAAAGTCTATTTGTCTCTCTGGCTGGATCTAACTGCCTCTAATTGACACAAATTGAATGGACGTTGATACTTACACACACACACACACACACACACACACACACACACACACACAGGATGAATGGCTGGCAGAAGCTGTGCGGTACGGGCCAAGGCTGACACTCAATGACTTTTCTCTTTCCCCCTTTCTGACACCCAGGTGGCTCAGCTTGGACCTTAAGCTCAACCTTGACAAGCCGGAGCTGCTCCAAGACCTCTCCATGTCTGAAACCCTACCTCTTCAAAGAGTATCTTAAATAATCCCACAGCACCCCCCACCTACACAAAAACGCACTAACTCGTGAACAAACACTCACACCGACTTAGCTGATAGCTACTTTATAGAGAAAAAATTTACTAACTATGTCTGACATATGTTCGTGTCCCACCTAGCTATCTTAAAATGAATGCACTGTAATTCACTATGGATAAGAGCGTCTGCTAAATGACATAAATGCTAATGTAGGAACAGGTAGGGAATCTTTGATTGCAAATTACACAGTGCATTTAGACTCAGCCGAGTGTCACAACAAACTGAAAAGCAGGAAATGAATGGTGTCCCCGCTTGGAGTGTTAATAGATGACGCCAAATTATCTTTCGTAATATAATTGTGCTGCATATTGTGCTTGTGAGTGTGTGTGTGTTTGTGTGTGTGTGCGTGCATGCATGCGTGCGTGTGTGTATGTGTGACAACTCCACATGTGGGGATTCAAGTCGAGCAAAAATAATATTTTGCTATTTTGACAATAATTATACCAGCAAGTGAGTTTAGAAATCTAGTTTCAAATTATGTGTTGGAAGATTGAACTGTTAATTTCTGTAATTGGTGGCAGGTGCATATTCTGTTTTTCTCTATGAAATCTCTGATGCCATTTTGATCTGTTGTTGTTGTCTGAAAATGGCCTCCACACAGTACAATAGAACAACAACAAAAAGGATAGCGTTTCTGTCACGTCGACGTTCAGCCCTGTGGCAGCACTTAACCCCCTTCCCTTGCTCACACACCTGGGCGTCTTTCCACCATTGTTCTACACACACACACACACACAATACACACGCACGCACACACGCACACACGCACAAACACACCCCAGTGTCAGTTAAGCAGTAACCTGGGGAAGGGCGCCATAGCTCCAGGCCCTTTTGAGCAGCCAAGCCCAGGAGAGAGCAGTCTTCATGGGCCATAAACACTGTTCTTCTAGGCAGCCTGGCTGTCACGCATCAATGCTCTATACACATATTTTAAATGTGTGTGTGTGTGTTTGTGTGTCTATTTTGTGAAAACACACAACCACACAGCCACGTGACACGTGTCACACCTGCTGAAAACCCAGTGGGAGACGGATACACTCTCCAACACTCTCTCCTGTCTTCAACTCCCTGACCCGACACCTCACACTGCCGGGACAGAAGTCACAGTTCTCACTCACGTTTCCACACAATACCTCCACAACACGTCTTCAACTCTCCAGACAATACCTCCAAAACAGGCCTTCAACTCTCCAGACAATACTTCCAAAACAGGCCTTCAAGTGTCCACTCAATATCTCCACAACAGGCTTTCAAGTCTCCAGACAATACCTCCAAAACAGGCTTTCAACTCTCCAGACAATACCTCCAAAACAGGCCTTCAACTCTCCAGACAATACTTCCAAAACAGGCCTTCAAGTGTCCACTCAATATCTCCACAACAGGCTTTCAAGTCTCCAGACAATACCTCCAAAACAGGCTTTCAAGTCTCCAGACAATACCTCCAAAACAGGCTTTCAACTCTCCAGACAATACCTCCACAACAGGCTTTCAACTCTCCAGACAATACCTCCACAACAGGCCTTCAACTCTCCAGACAATACCTCCACAACAGGCCTTCAACTCTCCAGACAATACCTCCACAACAGGCCTTCAACTCTCCACTCAATACCTCCAAAACAGGCCTTCAACTGTCCAGTCAATACCTCCACAACAGGCCTTCAACTCTCCAGACAATACCTCCACAACAGGCCTTCAAGTTTCCAATAGAACAGGCTGTGCCGCCACATTCACACTCCTATTGAGAGATGTTTGTAGGCCCTAACTGCTAACCGCCAGACCTTGGGAGCTTTTCAACTGCACTGAATGGAAGCCTCTGTTTAACTCTCCAAGATTGTAAAGAGTGAAACAGACAGGCGTCATTACACAGTTGCCACTTTCTCTCCCTTTCTGTATCTAGTTCTGTCTCTCTATTCCTCTTTCACTCTGTGTCTGTCTTTCTATTCCTCTTTCACTCTGTCTGTATGTCTCTCTATTCCTTTTTCACTCTGTGTCTCTCTCTATTCCTCTTTCACACTGTCTCTCTCTATTCCTCTTTCACTCTGTGTCTGTCTCTCTATTCCTCGTTCACTCTGTGACTCTCTCTATTACTCTTTCACTCTGTCTGTCTGTCTCTCTATTCCTCATTCACTCTGTGTGCGTGTCTCTATATTCCTCTTTCACTCTGTGTGTCTCTCTATTCCTCTTTCGCTCTGTGTGTCTCTCTATTCCTGTTTCACTCTGTGTCTGTCTCTCTATTCCTCTTTCACTCTGTTTGTGTCTCTCTATTCTTCTTTCACTCTGTCTGTCTCTCTATTCTTCTTTCACGCTGTCTGTCTTTCTGTCTCTCTATTTTTCTTTCACTCTGTGTCTGTCTCTCTATTCCTCTTTCGCTCTGTGTGTGTCTCTCTATTCCTGTTTCACTCCGTGTCTGTCTCTCTATTCCTCTTTCACTCTGTGTGTGTCTCTCTATTCCTCTTTCTCTTTGTGTCTGTCTCTCTATTCCTCTTTCGCTCTGTGTGTGTCTCTCTATTCCTGTTTCACTCCGTGTCTGTCTCTCTATTCCTCTTTCACTCTGTGTGTGTCTCTCTATTCCTCTTTCACTCTGTTTGTGTCTCTCTATTCCTCTTTCACTCTGTGTGTCTCTCTATTCCTCTTTCACTCTGTGTTTGTCTCTCTATTCCTCTTTCACTCTGTGTCTGTCTCTCTATTCCTATTTCACTCTGTGTGTGTCTCTCTATTCCTCTTTCACTCTGTGTCTGTCTCTCTATTCCCCTTTCACTCTCTGTGTGTTTCTCTATTCCGCTTTCACTCTGTGTCTGTCTCTCTATTCCTCTTTCACTCTGTCTGCCTGTCTCTCTATTCTTCTTTCACGCTGTCTGTCTTTCTGTCTCTCTATTCCCCTTTCACTCTCTGTGTGTTTCTCTATTCCGCTTTCACTCTGTGTCTGTCTCTCTATTCCTCTTTCACTCTGTCTGTCTGTCTCTCTATTCTTCTTTCACACTGTCTGTCTTTCTGTCTCTCTATTCCTCTTTCACTCTGTCTGTCTGTCTCTCTATTCCTCTTTCTCTTGGTGTGTGTCTCTCTATTCCTCTTTCACTCTGTGTGTGTCTCTCTATTCCTCTTAAACTCTGTGTCTGTCTCTCTATTCCCCTTTTACTCTCTGTGTGTTTCTCTATTCTGTGTCTGTCTACACTCTGTGTGTGTCTCTCTGTGTGTCTCTCTCTATTCCTCTTTCACACTGTGTCTCTCTTTATTCCTCTTTCACTCTGTGTCTGTCTCTCTATTCCTCGTTCACTCTGTGTCTCTCTCTATTCCTCTTTCACTCTGTGTGTGTCTCTCTATTCCTCTGTCGCTCTGTGTGTGTCTCTCTATTCCTCTTTCACTGTGTGTCTGTCTCTATATTCCTCTTTCACTCTGTGTGTGTGTCTCTCTATTCCTCTTTCACTCTGTGTGTGTTTCTCTATTCCTCTTTCACTCTGTGTGTGTCTCTCTATTCCTCTTTCACTCTGTGTATGTCTATCTATTCCTCTTTCACTCTGTGTTTGTCTCTCTATTCCTCTTTCACTCTGTATGTATGTCTGTATCTCTATTCCTCTTTCACTCTGTGTCTGTCTCTCTATTCCTCTTTCACTATGTGTTTGTCTCTCTATTCCTCTTTCACTCTATCTGTCTCTCTAATCCTCTTTCACTCTGTGTGTATCTCTCTATTCCTCTTTCGCTCTGTCTGTCTTTCTCTCTATTCCTCTTTCACTCTGTGTCTCTCTCTATTCCTCTTTCACACTGTGTGTCTCTCTCTATTCCTCTTTCACTCTGTGTGTGTCTCTCTATTCCGCTTTCACTCTGTGTCTGTCTCTCTATTCCCCTTTCACTCTCTGTGTTTATCTCTATTCCGCTTTCACTCTGTGTCTGTCTCTCTATTCCTCTTTCACTCTGTCTGTCTGTCTCTCTATTCTTCTTTCACGCTGTCTGTCTTTCTCTCTATTCCTCTTTGTCTTTCTGTCTGTCTCTCTATTTTTATTTCACTCTGTGTCTGTCTCGCTATTCCTCTTTCACTCTGTGTCTGACTCTCTATTCCTCTTTCTCTTTGTGTCTGTCTCTCTATTCCTCTTTCACTCTGTGTGTGTCTCTCTATTCCTATTTCGCTCTGTGTGTGTCTCTCTATACCTCTTTCACTCTGTCTGTATGTCTCTCTATTCCTTTTTCACTCTTTGTCTCTCTCTATTCCACTTTCACACTGTCTCTCTCTATTCCTATTTCACTCTGTGTGTGTCTCTCTATTCCTCTTTCACTCTGTGTGTCTCTCTATTCCTCTTTCACTCTGTGTTTGTCTCTCTATTCCTCTTTCACTCTGTGTCTGTCTCTCTATTCCTCTTTCACTCTGTGTGTGTCTCTCTATTCCTCTTTCACTCTGTGTCCGTCTCTCTATTCCCCTTTCACTCTCTGTGTGTATCTCTATTCCGCTTTCACTCTGTGTCGGTCTCTCTATTCCTCTTTCACTCTGTCTGTCTGTCTCTCTATTCTTCTTTCACGCTGTCTGTGTCTCTCTCTTTATTCCTCTTTCACTCTGTCTGTCTGTCTCTCTATTCCTCTTTCTCTTTCTGTCTGTCTCTCTATTTTTATTTCACTCTGTGTCTGTCTCTCTATTCCTCTTTCACTCTGTGTCTGACTCTCTATTCCTCTTTCTCTTTGTGTCTGTCTCTCTATTCCTCTTTCACCCTGTATGTCTGTCTCTCTATTCCTCTTTCACTCTGTGTGTGTCTCTCTATTCCTCTTTTACTCTGTGGTTATCTCTCTATTCCTCTTTCGCTCTGTCTGTCTTTCTCTCTATTCCTCTTTTGCTCTGTCTGTCTTTCTCTATTCCTCTTTCACACTGTGTCTCTCTCTATTCCTCTTTCACTCTGTGTCTCTCTCTATTCCTCTTTCACTCTGTGTCTGTCTCTCAATTCCTCTTTCACTCTGTGTCTGTCTCTCTATTCCTCTTTCACCCTGTGTCTGTCTCTCTATTCCTCTTTCACTCTGTGTCTCTCTCTATTCCTCTTTCACACTGTGTCTCTCTTTATTCCTCTTTCACTCTGTGTCTGTCTCTCTATTCCTCGTTCACTCTGTGTCTCTCTCTATTCCTCTTTCACTCTGTGTGTGTCTCTCTATTCCTCTGTCGCTCTGTGTGTCTCTCTATTCCTCTTTCACTGTGTGTCTGTCTCTATATTCCTCTTTCACTCTGTGTGTGTGTCTCTCTATTCCTCTTTCACTCTGTGTGTGTTTCTCTATTCCTCTTTCACTCTGTGTGTGTCTCTCTATTCCTCTTTCACTCTGTGTATGTCTATCTATTCCTCTTTCACTCTGTGTTTGTCTCTCTATTCCTCTTTCACTCTGTATGTATGTCTGTATCTCTATTCCTCTTTCACTCTGTGTCTGTCTCTCTATTCCTCTTTCACTATATGTTTGTCTCTCTATTCCTCATTCACTCTATCTGTCTCTCTGTCTGTCTCTCTATTCCTCTTTCACTATGTGTTTGTCTCTCTATTCCTCTTTCACTCTATCTGTCTCTCTGTCTGTCTCTCAATTCCTCTTTCACTCTGTCTCTCAATTCTTCTTTCACTCTGTGTCTGTCTCTCTATTCCTCTTTGTCTTTGTGTCTGTCTCTCGATTCCTCTTTCACTCTGTGTCTCTCTCTTTATTCCTCTTTCACTCTGTGTCTCTCTCATTATTCCTCTTTCACGCTGTCTGTGTCTCTCTCTTTATTCCTCTTTTATTATTTCTGTCAGTCTATCTATTCCTCTTTTACTCTGTCTATCTGTCTCGCTATTCCTCTTTTACTCTGTGTCTGTCTCTCTATTCCTCTTTCTATTTGTGTCTGTCTCTTTATTCCTCTTTCACCCTGTATGTCTGTCTCTCTATTCCTCTTTCACTCTGTGTCTGTCTCTCAATTCCTCTTTCACTATGTGTTTTTCTCTCTATTCCTCTTTCACTCTGTGTCTGTCTCTCAATTCCTCTTTCACTCTGTGTCTGTCTCTCTATTCCTCTTTCACTCTGTGTCTCTCTCTTTATTCCTCTTTCACTCTGTGTGTCTCTCTTTATTCCTCTTTCACGCTGTCTGTGTCTCTTTATTCCTCTTTCACTCTGTGTCTGTCTCTCTATTCCTCTTTCACTCTGTGTCTGTCTCTCTATTCCTCGTTCACTCTGTTTCTCTCTCTATTCCTCTTTCACTCTGTGTCTCTCAATTCCTCTTTCACTCTGTGTCTGTCTCTCTATTCCTCTTTCACTCTGTGTCTCTCTCTTTATTCCTCTTTCACTCTGTGTCTCTCTCTTTATTCCTCTTTCACGCTGTCTGTGTCTCTCTCTTTATTCCTCTTTCACTCTGTGTCTGTCTCTCTATTTCTCTTTCACTCTGTGTCTGTCTCTCTCTTTCTCTCTCTCCCTCTCTCTCTATATATACAGTATGTCTCACCCTTTCTTTTCCTCTCTGCTGCTCTTTATTTATCTTCCTCCCTCTCTCCTCTGTGAGAGGGCTGTCTGCCGGGTGATGGAGAGGGGGACACACGCCTGTTAAAACAATTGCGTCCCCGCGACAACGCCCGTCCGTTAGGGGGAAATTCTTTACTGGGCAGCCCTGTCAGAGGGAAAAGTCCAGCCAATCAGACGCTGGGGATTTAGCCACTGTTGTTGTCTCGTAAATCAACTGCCCTCCCCCTCTGCTCGCCTCACTGCACTGTAGTAGTCCACAATATAGGCCATCAAACTGGATAATGTGCTGCTATCCACTGAACTGTGGTCAACACTAACCAAAAAAACAGGGAACGGCGGCCATTTTGTTCTGAACATGAACTAGCCTGCAAAATCTATTACTAAATGTAAGCCTGAACTCTTTATGAACGCTTTATGAAGCTCCACTTTCGCCAACCACGATTCGCTTCAGTTGAGATCGATGTGACAACAACCAGCACATCAAAGGAAGTAAGTGGGAAACCAAAGCAATTTTGATGAAGGTTTTTGTCCTCCGCTAAACCTCAACCCACAGCTGTCCTCCTTCTATCCCCTATGGGAGTCATTGATTTCAGGTCTTTATTTTGTTACGTGCTCTAACAGGCACACACGCCAACAAAGTGCTTTCCCTCTCCCCGTTTTCAACAAAACTCTAGCAATCAGCTGGCAAGGAGAAGCAGGGAGGGAAAATCGCTGTGCTGAGTAATAACACAGTAAATTGTAGTCGACGACAGGTCAGTGCATGAAAAAATTTAAAACACTGCTCAGTTGCAGCACTCAAGCTTCGCCTATCACTTATTCACAGAGCACTGACAGGAAGGAGAAGGAGGAGAGAAGGAGAGGAGGAAAGAGGAGGAGAGGAGAAGAGGAGAGGAGGAAAGGAGGAGAGGAGTAGATGAGTAGAAGAGGAGAGGAGGAGAGGAGTAGGGGAGAAGAGAAGGAAAGGAGGAGAGGAGGAGAGGAGGAGAGGAGGAGAGGAGGAGAGGAGAAAGGAGAGGAGGAGAGGAGGAGAGGAGGAGAGGAGGAGAGGAGAGGAGGAGATGAGTAGAAGAGGAGAGGAGGAGAGGAGTAGGGGAGAAGAGAAGGAAAGGAGGAGAGGAGGAAAGGAGGAGAGGAGGAGAGGAGTAGGGAGAGGCAGAAGAGAGGGATAGTAATACATAAATGCATATAATACATATTGATGAGAGAGGGAGACGGAGAGAAAAAATATTTTGATGATGATGTTGATCATGAAAGTTCTGACAATTTTGATGATGCTGATTACGGTGATGAGATTAATTATGATGATAATGATGATGATGATCGCTGTGATGATGAAAATGGAGCTAATGATGATTATATAATTGTGAAATGAATTTATTCCTTCGCTGTCCTGCTCCTCCTCTCTGTATCTTTCATCTTCCTTCATTCCTAATCATTGAGGAGGATTGTATTACAAAGGGAAAAGTAACTAGCTACGTACTAATTCTCTTATAGAATATAGCATACATGGTATAATTGTGTTGTGCCATTTACCTTAGATTATTAGGCAAATACATACAAGCTCTGCTTCAGTCCATCTTCAGTCTCCTCCCACCCTTCACTTCCTTCTCAAAATGGCAATCAGATATCATTGCAGGTAGAAATTTGAGATTATTTAATAAAAAGTTAATGAAACACATGCACAAACACACAAACACATATTCACACAATCACGCACACACACACAAACACACACGCACACACACGCACATGCACACAAACACGCATGCACATGCACACACACACACACACAAGCAATGAAAGGACCATGGTCCCAAAATACATTTCACTAGGCAGACGTACAGATGTAAAGGTAAGCACTGTATCTGTGTGTCTGTGTCTGTGTCTGTGTGTGTGTGTGTTTGTGTGTGTGTGTTTCTGTGTGTGTGTCTGTGTGTGTCTGTGTGTGTGTGTGCCTCTGTGTGTGTGTGTGTGTGTGTGTGTGTCTGTGTATGTGCGTGTGTGTGTTAGTGTGTGTGTTTTTCTGTGTGTGTGTCTGTGTGTGTCTGTGTGTGTGTCTCTGTGGGTCCGTGTATACATATGTGTCTGGGTGTGTGTCTGTGTGTACATGTGTGTCTGTGTGTGTGTGTGTGTGTGTCTGCATACATTGGCCATGTACAGCTGAAGTCGGAAGTTTACATACACTTACATACACACCACTACACAAATTTCTTGTTAACAAACTATAGTTTTGGCAAGTCGGTTAGGACATCTTCTTGGTGCATGACACAAGTAATTTCTCCAACAATTGTTTACAGACAGATTATTTCACTTATAATTCATTGTATCACAATTCCAGTGGGTCAGAAGTTTACATACACTAAGTTGACTGTGCCTTTAAACAGCTTGGAACATTCCAGAAAATGATGTCATGGCTTTAGAAGATTCTGATAGGCTAATTGACATAATTTGAGTCAATTGGAGGTGTACCTGTGGATGTATTTCAAGGCCTACCTTCAAACTCAGTGCCTCTTTGCTTGACATCATGGGAAAATCAAAAGAAATCAGCCAAGACATCAGAAAAAAAATTGTAGACCTCCACAAGTCTGGTTCATCCTTGGGAGAAATGTCCAAACGCCTGAAGGTACCACGTTCATCTGTACAAACAATAGTACGCAAGTATAAACACCATGGGACCATGCAGCCATCATACCGCTCAGGAAGGAGACGCGTTCTGTCTCCTAGAGATGAACATACTTTGGTGTGAAAAGTGCAAATCAATCCCAGAACAACAGCATAGGACCTTGTGAAGATGCTGGAGGAAACAGGTACAAAAGTATCTATATCCACAATAAAATGAGTCCTATATCGACATAACCTGAAAGGCCGCTCAGCAAGGAAAAAGCCACTGCTCCAAAACCGCCATAAAAAAGCCAGACTACGGTTTGCAACTGCACATGGGGACAAATATTGTACTTTTTGGAGAAATGTCCTCTGGTCTGATGAAACAAAAATAGAACTGTTAGGCCATAATGACCATCGTTATGTTTGGAGGAAAAAGGGAACAGCTTGCAAGCCGAAGAACACCATCCCAACTGCTGCCACCCAACGGGTTGTGGCAAAATGGCTTAAGGACAACAAAGTCAAGGTATTGGAGTGGTCATCATAAAGCCCTGACCTCAATCCTATAGAAAACTTGTGGGCAGAACTGAAAAGGCGTGTGCGAGCAAGGAGGCCTCCAAACCTGACTCAGTTACACCAACTCTGTCAGGAGGAATGGACCAAAATTCAACCCAAACTATTGTGGGAAGCTTGTGGAAGGCTACCTGAAACATTTGACCCAAGTTAAACAATTGAAAGGCAATGCTACCAAATACTAATTGATTGCATGTAAACTTCTGACCCACTGGGAATGTGATGAAATAAATGAAAGCTGAAATAAATCATTCTCTCTAGTATTATTCTGACATTTCACATTCTTAGAATAAAGTAAAAGCTGAAATAAATCATTCTCTCTAGTATTATTCTGACATATCACATTCTTAAAATAAAGTGGTGATCCTAACTGACCTAAGACAGGGAATTTTTACTAGGATTAAATGTCAGGAATTGTGAAAAACTGAGTTTAAATGTATTTGGCTAAGGTGTATGTAAAGTTACGACTTCAACTTTATATATATGTTTGTGTGTGAAAGCTATGTGAGAGGCCTTCCCATGAGGTTGGCTTGCTGTTAAATGCCCGTACATTTAAACAGCTCTTAAAAACCTATCAACCTTCAACACGTGGAGACTTTCTTGCGGAAGGCCACATGATGTTAGATCAAAATGCACTTCTCTACCACACTGGGATTTTCCATAGGGGAGACTCCCTGTGATACTTTCACAAGTCACATTCAATTACCAGCCCTCTACTCCTCCCATCGCTCCCAGACTGCAAATGGACCGGACAGAGCTACTCTGTATGGAGCGAGGGAGGAGAGGAGAAAGAGGGAGGAGACATCAATTCTTCCCACATAATAGAATAGATCTGACATTGTACAAATGACATTTCCTGGGCATCAGAATAATGGAAGAGCGGTGTACCCCTTGGACATGACGAGGATGTGTAGTAAAGGAGGGGGATGAATAGCCATTGTTTTAATGGATGTATAATGTGTATAACTGTGATGGCATCGCTATGGTCACAACTGAGTGTGAATTGGCATATGTGGCATTGACGTTGTTAGTGTCAAAAGCCATATTGAACGATACGGTTAGTTGAACAGTACTGTTATGTGGTTAGGTTCGTAATTAAAAGGTTGGCGAATATCACTGACACGTGCACGCACACCCCCCACTCTCATCCCTCTCCACATTCAAAGATAACGCCTAAATAAGTACATTCACAGTAGGGGGTCAAGTCATACACAGAGACCCCCACATACACAGAGACCCACACATACACATAGACCCCTACATACACAGAGACCCCCACATACACAGAGACCCCTACATACACAGAGACCCCCACATACACATAGACCCCTACATACACAGAGACCCCTACATCCACAGAGACCCACACATACACATAGACCCCCACATACACAGAGACCCCTACATACACAGAGACCCCCACATACACAGAGACCCCCACATACACAGAGACCCCCACATACACAGAGACCCCTACATCCACAGAGACCCCCGCAAACACACTCAGTGTCTCTCTCCTTTAGGGCGATGGTCAATAGCCATTCCAGTGAGGCACACTGATCGATGCAGGCCCAATTTAGCAGCCAGCAGAGGCGTGGGCAGCGCATGGCCACAGCTGGTTAAAGACATCAACCAGGACCACGGGTCACCACCAAGCACCAACACAACGTGCCCACCTCAGGGACCCGGTCAATCATTTGACCCCGCTCCTCTGTAAACATCTACAACCAACAATCACCAACCAGTCAGGGTTATCTCCTTCATGACACAACAGAGAGACACACTACAATGAGTAACATAGTAGTACGGCCTTCAATGCTACACAGTTTCTTTTCATAGCACCAGCAGTAATGGGATGAAATACAGCAGGACGCAATTACTGTCCACCATTTACACCTTTACTCTGATCTAAAGCTAACGGTCAGTGCTAATCGATTCTATAGCGAGGGTGTCATGACTGAACTTTATGCATTGGCGATGCTACCGTGCTACTCATTAGCGCTAGTGCTACAGTGTGAGTGTCTCCTTTCCCTCCTAGTGCTAATGATTATAGAGCCGGCCGACGCCGCCGTAGCCTAACGATGGAGACGTAATTATGTTTTGCATGCAGGTGTCGTTACAGAAAGGTTAGGGATATTGTTGAAAAACACATTGCTTTTAAAAAAGCAGTCAGCCGTAACTGCTTCCTACTCAATAGGTCAGAGTGAATTGGGAGCCAAATTCCACATGATACCCTCAGTTTTCTGTCCAAATATCAGGAATTTCTCTCTAGCGTAGATTATTTAATTACAGTAGCTAACGCTTTCTATTGCTGTTCAATGACAATACAATACCTCCATGTCCGAGCTATTCCGGTCAGGATTTGGGCAATTGAAAAGAGAAACACCACACTTATTTAGCAGCCATTCCCCAGTCTCCAGTTGAATGGGACAGCGATGGGGAGATTTATTTCTGCTACAACAGGGCCACAGCTTTATCCTTGCAGATGGGGAACTGGGAGACAATGGCTAGCGGTTAGCGCTGCGGCACGCCTGCTGAGGTATGCAGAGGTTTCTGTATTGCATGGCAGAATTAGCAGCTAGTAACAGATTAGAGCCAAGCTTTTTCGACAAAAACCCAGCTAAAAGGTGACATAACGGGTAATCTAAAGTTTACCGCTGGCAAGCACAGGTTTCATTAAAATGTGGGTACCTACCTCTTCTCTCCCTTCCTTCCTTCCCCCTTTCCTTCCCACCCCTCCCTTCATGTTTTATTTAGTCCTGCTTTGGGAAAAATCTAGACGAATGTATTAGTCCTCTGCTTCTGCTATGGTGATTCAACAAGGGTTTCCTTCGATAAAAGTAATTCTTAAAGAACAAGGGGGATGTAGTATTACATTGGGAACCAATGTAACTTAGTTCACCATTTTTTATTATTTCTCTCTCTGTTCTGGGTAACATTGTTTTTATGAATAACGTTCAAGATCCCTGGTTGTTTTTATTCATCCCTCCATCCCACTATTAAATATAGACAGTATTATCTTAGTCCTTGTCTTACCATTAGCATAGTAAGGCTAGGCTAACCCCTAAGGGCTGTGAGTGTTTATGTTGTGCTTGTATTTTGATTTGTGTTTACAGGAAGCACTTCCCAATCCACGTGACCAGCATAACTTACTTAAGCTTCATCTTGGAGTTGAAACACAGACCCAGACATAGCATTAAACCGAATAGCACCAAGACCCCACAGAGAAACAAATATTTTTGGGGGGGACAGGGACGGGGACGGGGACGGAGACAGGGACGGGGATGGGGACGGGGACGGGGGACGGGACGGGACGGAGACGGGACAGGGACAGGACGGGACGGAGACAGGGACGGGACGGGACGGGGATGGGGATGGGGACGGGGACGGAGACGGAGACGGGGACGGGGACGGAGACAGGGACGGGGACGGGGATGGAGACAGGGACGGAGACAGGGACGGGGACGGGGGGACGGGGGGACGGTGTTGTTTCCGTTCGTTACTTAAAATATGAACCACATGGGTGTTAGTAATGGGTGTTAGTAATGGGTGTTAGTAATGGGTGTTAATGTTAATGTCTGTTTTATTCTACTTCAGCTTCTGGAGCCATTCTTGGAATGTGACGCGATAGCGTGGACTAATACAATGAGGGATAATCACATCTCATCAGCTAGAGAAGGGGATTAGAGAACGCTGTCTCCTGCTCACCTCTCTAGATGTACTAGACCTAAAGACAAAATGCCAATTTGTTTGCCTGATTTGAGGCTAATCTACTCTGGTAGCGATACAAGTTGGACACATCTAAATAGCTTTGAACAAGAGAGAGTAGCTAGCACAGAATCAAGGGAGAAACAAAATAGAAATGTCAGGCAATAAAGCTAAGCCACAAAGTCTGACACATTTTAATATCTCGCACTAGGGATGTGTTTACTAGCAGAAAACATTTCCTGCCTTTTGATTTCCATTCAGGGCTAATTAGCCTAGAGCTAATCACAGAGGAGAGCTGGTTAACGAGAGGGATCATACTGGAGCACAGTGAAGGTGTGGCATGTCTCAGTCAGACCACAACAAAACTACTTAGCAGGGCACTGTACTTATTGTGTAAAAGTATGACAATCTGTCTAATGATTCAGTACTGTCTGATACCATATAGACCAGGGCTGCCCAACCCTGGTCCTGGAGAGCTACCATCCTGTAGGTGTTCACTCCAACCCTGGTCCTGGAGAGTTACTGTCCTGTAGGTTTTCACTCCAACTCTGGTCCTGGAGAGTTACCATCCTGTAGTTGTTAACTCCAACCCTGGTCCCGGAGAGCTACCGCCCTGTAGTTGTTAACTTCAACCTTGGTCCTGGAGAGCTACCGTCCTGTAGTTGTTAACTCCAACCTTGGTCCTGGAGAGCTACTGTCCTGTAGTTGTTCACTCCAACCCTAGTCCTGGAGAGCTACCGTCCTGTAGTTGTTCAATCCAACCCTAGTCCTGGAGAGCTACCGTCCTGTAGTTGTTCAATCCAACCTTGGTCCTGGAGAGCTACCATGCTGTAGTTGTTAACTCCAACCCTGGTCCTGGAGAGCCACCGTCCTGTAGTTGTTCAATCCAACACTTGTCCTGGAGAGCTACCGTCCTGTAGTTGTTCACTCCAACCCTGGTCCTGGAGAGCAACTGTCCTGTAGGTGTTCACTCCAACCCTGGTCCTGGAGAGCTACCGTCCTGTAGTTGTTAACTCCAACCTTGGTCCTGGAGAGTTACCGTCCTGTAGTTGTTCACTCCAACCCTGGTCCTGGAGAGTTACCATCCTGTAGTTGTTAACTCCAACCCTTGTCCTGGAGAGCTACCGTCCTGTAGTTGTTAACTCCAACCCTGGTCCCGGAGAGCTACCATCCTGTAGTTGTTAACTCCAACCCTGGTCCTGGAGAGCTACCGTCCTGTAGTTGTTCAATCCAACACTTGTCCTGGAGAGCTACCGTCCTGTAGTTGTTAACTCCAACCCTGGTCCTGGAGAGCTACTGTCCTGTAGGTGTTCACTCCAACCCTGGTCCTGGAGAGCTACCGTCCTGTAGTTGTTAACTCCAACCTTGGTCCCGGAGAGTTACCGTCCTGTAGTTGTTCACTCCAACCCTGGTCCTGGAGAGTTACCGTCCTGTAGTTGTTAACTCCAACCTTGGTCCCGGAGAGTTACCGTCCTGTAGTTGTTAACTCCAACCCTGGTCCTGGAGAGTTACCGTCCAGTAGGTGTCCACTCCAACCCTGGTCCTGGAGAGCTACCGTCCTGTAGGCATTCGCTCCAACCCTAATCTAGCACACCTGATTCTAAATAATTATAATAATTAGCTGGTTGATAAGCTGAATCAGTTTAGTTACAAACTAAGCTGGGGCTAGAACAAAAACCTTCAGGAGGGTAGCTTCAGGGCCAGAGTTTGGCAACGCTGATATAAGCATTAGCCACCTCCTCTGTCAAGTATGGAATGAGAAAAAAGAATAGGAGAGTCGGCTGAACACATATGGGATAAAGTTTGTGGATAGAAGTACCTGAAACGCACGTAATTGACACTATCCTCAAAGATAGCAATGGTAATCGAGATAACCCACAGAAACTAGCCTTGAAGGCTCACGCTATTGATGTGAGCCAGGCAACCATTTCACATCGTACTTTCCAGGCTTCAAATCAAATCAAATCAAATTGTATTTGTCACATGCGCCGAATACAACAGGTGTAGACCTTACAGTGAAATGCTTACAAGTTCTTAACCAACAATGCAGTTCAAGTAATAGAGTTAAGAAAATATTTAATAAATAAACTAAAGTAAAAAATAAAATGAAAATTAACACAATAAAATAACAATAGCAATAGTGAGGCTATATACAGGGGGTACCGGTACCGAGTCAATGTGCGGGGGTACAGGTTAGTCGAGGTCATTTGTACATGTAGGTAGGGGTAAAGTGACTCTACAGTACCGCTTGCCGTGCAGTAGCAGAGAGAACAGTCTATGACTTGGGTGACTGGAGTCTTTGACAATTGTTTGGGCCTTCCTCTGACACCGCCTAGTATAGAGGTCCTGGATGGCAGGAAGCTTGGCCCCAGTGATGTACTGGGCTGTACGCACTACCCTCTGTAGTGTCTTACGGTCGGAAGCCGAGCAGTTGCCATTCCAGGCGGTGATGCAACCGGTCACAATGACAGTGCTCGTTTCATCCTACTTCTGTTTCTTCAACATCGGTTCCTTGGTGACTGTACTATCAGCACTGCCGCTGCACATAACAAACTGAACAGGATCCACTTCCCCTCTCCTGTGGGACTCCATATTGTTTTCTGACAATCTGGATTTTGAAGATTCCACCACTCCAAAATAATCACTTTAGAACAAGGAAAAAGAAAAGAAAACTGACAACCCATTTTCTCTGGTCAATTACACACACCAACAAGGCCTTGAAACTTTTCTGCTAGTGCTGTCAGGGATGCTGTGCACACCAACACACACACTGAGATTGGTCCGGGGAAACGTTTGATACAAAAAGCTATGTATGTGTGACTGCTGTGGACTACTGGAGGATACACTAGGTATTTGTGTGATAAGGGATAGATGTGTGTATATATGTGAGAGTATTAGTGCATTTGTCCGTGTGTGTGTGTGTGTGTGTGTGTGTGTGTGTGTGTGTGTGTGTGTGTATGTGTGTGTGCGTGTATGTGCGTGTGTGTGTGTATGTGTGTGTGTGTGTGTGTGTGTGTGTGTGTGTGTGTGTGTGTGTGTGCAATTCTCTGCTCTCTATGTGTATGTCTCTAGGTGTATTGGATAGAGACGGGAGTTGCCGACGTCTCAGTCTGGGAATTGGCCGTGGACTTCAGAGCACCGTCTGAATATACAATTAGACTAGGGGATTGTGGATAGAGACATCACTCCCCAGTAAAGGTCCTTGGAAAAAAGATGAACATCTATTACTCTTCCCACAAGCGCTGCGACGCTGCAGGCTATATCCCCTGAAGGCTGGAGCTCAGCAGATAAAGATAAAGAAAGTAAAGACCAAAACAACACGAAGGGAGTTAAAGTTATTTATAAGAAAATCGGACTTCTCCCAAATGAAAATGGATGGCCCTCCCTTCAGCTAAATATATTTGACCTAAACCGTCCTGTAAGCACCACATGGCAACGCAGTAATGTTTATAGCGTACAGGGCTGCGGGCCAGAAGGTTGTGGGTTCGCAGACCACCGTGGACAACAGTAGGGGTGGAGAGATCTCCTTTAGTAAAAGCATTGAATGAATCTATCAACGTATTTGAAAGTCAGAGAAAAAAATGCCTTATATAAACATTTCATGCAATTCTATTTTACATATTTTTTTATATCAGACATATTAACGGAATGACAGGCTAAGAATGGACAGAGAGAGAGGCCTATGAGTTCATCTTATCATATTTCTCCAATGCCAAATCAGTGTGTCTTGTTTGCAATGAAACTGTCCCTGTTTGCAAATAATTACATTTGAGATGTCATTAGAAATCTGAGCATGGTACCTTCCAAAGATAGGCCGACCTTTCCACCCCAGACAGAGTAAGCCTACCGATGCATAAAAATGTACACTTTAACTGCTGGCTACTCTTCTTCCGTGGCTTAACCAAACAAGAGAACTTCACAAGTGTTTGCCTAAAAGCTGTCTGGGTTTAAACATCTTCTATGGTCTAGAAAGTGAATAGCTTAATCAATTGATAGTGACATAATTAGATTACTTCCCAAGCAAAGTAAATGTTTTGCCTCCTCGGCTATAGAATGTTGTAGCGCAGCCTCTGAATGTCAAAGAAACAAAACAATGATATCCCCATATGCAGGAGTCACGTCTTTCCCGGGTATTTTACAGATTGTTTCTAGCATAAAGCATCGCAGACCAAAGCGCTGTTATAGATCACTTTATATAATCAGATCCGGTTTATTTTCTTCTAAATATTAACCTAACAAGGGGTAGGCCTGTGCTTTTTGCCATTTTCTTTATTAAAAAGTAGGCCACACCTTCTCATACCCCCTCAATTCGAGTCTTGGTTTTAACTTAACAGCCCTTCACTGACATGGAGGTAGGCTATTTAAAGAATGCATGGTGGGTGGAGGAATTGACTGACAAATCTGTGGATATAGCAGCCTATAGCCTAATTTCGTCTGTCAAACAGGTAGGCCTACCTCTAATTTCTTCAATAGGAAGAAATGGGCTCCAACACAAAGCCCTCTTGTTGTTAGTAAAGTCTAATTAAAATGAAGACTGTTGAAATGAATTATGCCTACTCGAATTTGCCTACTTTCAGCACCATGAGCTGTCAATTTCCGATTGATTGTGCCACGGCTGCTGCTTCAAGTTTCAGCACCACAATGTAAATTACTAGAATCTGGCTTATTGTGAGGTCAATAACTCTGATAAATAGGCCTACATCATGGGCAAGAAACATATTGTTTTTAATCAAATCAATTATAGTAGTAGCAAGCTATCAAAGTTGACCTCCGGTCCTCCTTCTCAAAGTGAACAGAACATAGACTATAGGCTAGTCCGTGCACAAGATAGTGACTTTTTTGGACTAGGCTTAATAAATAAATAAAAAATCAGAAGAAACCTTTAACTCTCCTCCTGAACTGCCACTGTAGACCTACACAGCACAGCCATTGTTAGGCAGCACACAAACATTTTTTGGATCAGCAAGAGCAGAGCAGGCCGGGGCTCAGGGTTGGAACATCCATCACAGTGTGTAATACAGCCTAGTTTTATTTACACCATCCCAGCAGCTATCTTAGAAATATAATTTGCTCTGTGCTTCTCTGAGCATGCACTTCATAGCCTGTAAGCTATGGATCATTTGATTGAGACCACACTAAATAGCCTATAGGCCCACTTGATACTGCGAACCCAGTGGAGAAACAGAGATGAGGCGCGGCATCACATCAATATAGCCTAATAAGCAACTCATTCTAAAACACAGAGAAATATTGAAATTTCATCAATTACAAATTACATGACCCTCCCCTGGATGAGATTTTAAAAAGACTAAACCCTCCTCTTGACTGAAATTGAAAAAGCATGACCCTCCCCCATTTTCCTCCAGGGACCCCTTCTGTACATTTAGAACCATCCCTTAGTGATAGTGAGAGTGAAGTGCCATGCTATCTACAGACGTGTGGATTCAGTGTTTATACAACGCCTCGTCTAGCACCCAGTGAGCCGAAGAACACTCACCATGTCGGTTGGCAATGAAAAGGGGAAAATGGCCACCCCCTTTTTCTTCACAAATTGCCGGGGCCTTCTGTTACTTTTACAGAGACACATTTCACACATTTTCAAATATGCAAATGGCGGTGCTAGCAACGCGGGGTCTGTAGCTGGAGCTAGAAGCACAAGCATTTCGCTACACCCGCTGTAACATCTGCTAAACACGTGTATGTGACAAATAACATTTGATTTGATTTGACTTGATTTGGAGGCCAAGAGGCTTGTTGACGATGCACGCTTAGTTTCTGGCAGCCGTTTATGACATTCAATGCCCACACTGAATCTCAATAGTCTTCCTCTTCTCCACGACTTCATCTGCACTGATATGAATGAACAGTGTCTACGCTCAGCAGAAAACTGAATGTCCTCTTGGTCTAACAGTCTAAGACATTGGTTGCTCCTGTGGGAGACCCGAGTTCATATCCTGCGGTTTATACCTACTTATTGCCGTCCTCTTTCCACAGGCCTCCTGATTCTTCCCTCTTATCAAGCTACATCCAGGGATATGTGTAATCACTATCCTCCCTTAATATAAGGTCCCTGGTACTGCGCCAGTCAGCTGAAATCCACTCATGATTAACACAGCCTATTTAATGGCACCAGTCGGCCCTGCAGATAAAGGTACTGACAGAGAGAGGACGTACCCCATCAATAAGCCATGCCTTATAAAAGTCATAGTTGGCTTTGATCTTTTGACTTCTCAGATCCGCCAGCACCCACTGGGAGTGCACCCCCCCTGTGGAAGAAACAGATGCTTCTCTCCTGAAAGCCATTGTTGATAGTGGTGATCACATCTCTGACGAAAGTCAAGTGTACCCGGGGTACTTTGTTTTCCCAACGTCGGACCGCCAGCAGAATTTCAAATAGAGACGCGTCTAGTTGGAGGAAGAGGAATATGTGGGGTTTGTTTTCGTCGATATTGTTGTTATTTTCCCCCTTCAATCTCTTTGGAGACGCAGGGGTTTTAGTTCATATTAGGAGGGGCTGATTGGCTGGGGAAATTGTGCAGAGCGTCCGGGGATGCCGACAGCGGCTGAAGGAGAGGATCATATTTCAAGGTGAAGAGGGTTGGTTGGTGCGGCGGGCTGCCTGCCAGCCTTTTGTTAGGTTTAATTTTGACTGCTGTCCACTGTTGTTTGGCGGGCGGATTTGCGATTGGCACCGGGAGCGGGTTTCTCTACTCTGCCTAACCTGAACCCCAAGCCTCCTGAACGGGCATGCATTTGAAAGCTGAACAAACAGAATAAAAATGAATAAATAACTGTGCACACGTACGGGCATGTGCACACTCTTAGCATACTCGAAGGGGGAATAAAGGTGCACACACGCACACACACACACACTCACACACACCACAGGAGGTTAATGTTAACTGTCAGATAGTCAGCAACTTTTCAGCACCTTTTCAGCCCAAGTCTCATGGTACACACATTACAGACACAGAGACTTTTATTGTCATTGTTGCGTGACAGTACATGAAATACTGTCTCACTGAGAGACAGCCAAGAGTCGTATCAAGTGAAAGGACCGGCTGAGTGTGTGTAAAGACAGCCAAGTCTTGGCATGACTCTTTGGGGAACTATCTTTCATAAGTCACAGCTGGTTTGCTCAGTGAGCATTCTCTGCAGACATGGTTGACTATTTCCGACTGTGCATGCCACAGGAACGCTACTTAAAACACAGTGGAATCTCTGAGTAACTCACTGAAAGCTGGAGAGAACCAGAGAGAGAAGAACCAAATATATTGGGATATGTGCCCAATATTGACAAACTTGATTAGTAGTAGAGCCACGGAGGACCCTTCAACTACAGTAGTTACCTACGGAAAAGGGGATATGGAATAATGCCCCTTACCTTTGAGATCCAGGTTGCGGGCTCCATTGGAGTGCTGGGTGACGGTGCGTGAGTCGATCTTGAGCGTGTGCACGTTGTTGGCGTCCCGGGAGACCACCACGTTGTGCCACTGGTTGTCGTTGAGTGGCTTGTCCGAGTTGCCCTTCATCAGCGACGGACCATTGCCGAGGTCAAAGACATAATGGACGTAGCTATAAACACAGGTCGTAAGATACTTTTAGTAAATGACTGTAGGTGTGTGTGTGTGTGTGTGTGTGTGTGTGTGTGTGTGTGTGTGTGTGTGTGTGTGTGTGTGAGACTGAACGAAAACCTGTAAGGGACAAAGTGGCAAAGGTGCTTCAAAAAGGAGAACATTTCTACCAATAACACCTCATCCATCACATTCAGTCAGTGTGACCAAACCAAAATCAAAATGTCACCCATAGAACAACGTTCTTTGAAATAAGTGTAAACCAGACATAGCCAGGTCTAGCCAAGCAAGCTGAAGAATTTGGTGTTTGGCTCTTTTGAAAAATGTTCCAGGCTCTTTTGAAATTTTTTCCAGACCCTTTAAAAAAAATTCCTGGCTCTCTTTTGAAAGATGTTCCAGGCTCTTTTGAAAAATGTTCCAGGCTATTTTGAAAAATGTTCCAGGCTCTTTTGAAAAATGTTCCAGGCTATTTTGAAAAATGTTCCAGGCTCTTTTTGAAAAATGTTCCTGGCTCTTTTGAAAAAGGTTTCTCCAGTCAAATATTTGTTTTGAACAACTCCATGGAGACACCATGCAGTACTTTCAGTATAGTTAAGGCTATTCAATGGAGGAGCCCGGAGTTCAAGGAGACAGGCTGAGCCAGTCCAACCCATATTATATGTAAACAGCATCCTTTCACTGAGCCTCCAGCAGTAGATTGCCCTACCCCACTTACAGTAATATACAGCTTCTCAGAAATGATATACTTTGTCTTTTTTTGTTTTGACATGTAAATAAGAAACTAGTTTTTCCTCTCAGATGCTCTGAATGAAACTTTCCCCTCCTATTTGCCCAGAGGTGGACATGGTGGCATATTTCGTTCATGCGCAAAATGATTTGCTTTTGTGTCATCTGGTGATGACTAGTTTGCCTGAGCAATGTTTTTCGAATTTGTTTATTCCTGCTTTGCCTTGTCTTTGTGTGTGCTGAAAGAGAAGGTTGGGGTCCTTTGTGTCGTAACAATGCCAGGCGGGGAGGAAGAGGGGCAGGGAGATACATGCATCACAACAAGCATTTTTCAAATATACTGTAAGAATGGATGAATAGCCTGGCGACAGCAGGGAATATAACACACCATTCAGAGCAGAGCTATTTCAGGGTTCCTTTTCTTCAAAGCCTTCATTCAGAGTTTTAACAACTAAATTACAATTTTAAGGCCAATTAAATAGCTTTCAGTCAGTCTGTTTACATCTATGGGGCATATGGATTGTGTGTACAGGTGGATGGGCGTCTGATATTTACAATGAAGAAAGTGGAATATTTTCTCCAACTTCTATTTCCTCCCCATAATTATAGCCTGTTCTGGCCATTCATGGAGCCATAAACCAGAGTGAATATTATTGCTCCCTGAGATATAGAGGGAACTTCCTCCAACCAGCCCTGATTCACAGCACCGTATAACTCAAACTCCCTACCCTATCTTAGTGGAACTTATGTAGGACTTTCTCCTTTTCACTGCATCTACAGTGGGGAGAAAAAGTATTTGATACACTGCCGATTTTGCAGGTTTTCCTACTTACAAAGCATGTAGAGAGGTCTGTAATTTTTATCATAGGTACACTTCAACTGTGAGAGACGGAATCTAAAACAAAAATCCAGAAAATCACATTGTATGATTTTTAAGTAATTCATTTGCATTTTATTGCATGACATAAGTATTTGATACATCAGAAAAGCAGAACTTAATATTTGGTACAGAAACCTTTGTTTGCAATTACAGAGATCATACGTTTCCTGTAGGTCTTTTCACACTGCAGCAGGGATTTTGGCCCACTCCTCTATACAGACCTTCTCCAGATCCTTCAGGTTTCGGGGCTGTCGCTGGGCAATACGGACTTTCAGCTCCCTCCAAAGATGTTCTATTGGGTTCAGGTCTGGAGACTGGCTAGGCCACTCCAGGACCTTGAGATGCTTCTTACGGAGCCACTCCTTAGTTGCCCTGGCTGTGTGTTTTGGGTCGTTGTCATGCTGGAAGACCCAGCCACGACCCATCTTCAATGCTTTTACTGAGGGAAGGAGGTTGTTGGCCAAGATCTCGCAATACATGGCCCCATCCATCCTCCCCTCAATACGGTGCAGTTGTCCTGTCCCCTTTGCAGAAAAGCATCCCCAAAGAATGATGTTTCCACCTCCATGCTTCACGGTTGGGATGGTGTTCTTGGGGTTGTACTCATCCTTCTTCTCCCTCCAAACACGACGAGTGGAGTTTAGACCAAAAAGCTCTATTTTTGTCTCATCAGACCACATCACCTTCTCCCATTCCTCCTCTGGATCATCCAGATGGTCATTGGCAAACGTCCGACGGGCCTGGACATGCGCTGGCTTGAGCAGGGGGACCTTGCGTGCGCTGCAGGATTTTAATCCATGACGGCGTAGTGTGTTACTAATGGTTTTCTTTGAGACTGTGGTCCCAGCTCTCTTCAGGTCATTGACCAGGTCCTGCCGTGTAGTTCTGGGCTGATCCCTCACCTTCCTCATGATCATTGATGCCCCACGAGGTGAGATCTTGTATGGAGCCCCAGACCGAGGGTGATTGACCGTCATCTTGAACTTCTTCAATTTTCTAATAATTGCGCCAACAGTTGTTGCCTTCTCACCAAGCTGCTTGCCTATTGTCCTGTAGCCCATCCCAGCCTTGTGCAGGTCTACAATTTTATCCCTGATGTCCTTACACAGCTCTCTGGTCTTGGCCATTGTGGAGAGGTTGGAGTCTTTTTGATTGAGTGTGTGGACAGGTGTCTTTTATACAGTTAACGAGTTCAAACAGGTGCAGTTAATACAGGTAATGAGTGGAGAACAGGAGAACAGAAAGAAAAACTAACAGGTCTGTGAGAGCCGGAATTCTAACTGGTTGGTAGGTGATCAAATACTTATGTCATGCAATAAAATGCAAATTAATTACTTAAAAATCATACAATGTGATTTTCTGGATTTTTTTTTAGATTCCGTCTCTCACAGTTGAAGTGTACCTATGATAAAAATTACAGACCTCTACATGCTTTGTAAGTAGGAAAACCTGCAAAATCGGCAGTGTATCAAATACTTGTTCTCCACTGTATATTGTAGAATATTTTCATGTAAATAATTGTTTTCTGTTTCGCATTATCGTGTGATTAAGATGTGCCACACTTGGAATGGTAGGCCATGTTGGCAGAATAAGCTGAACTTCACCACATTTCATTTTTCAGGGTAATCTTATGTCATGTCCTTATCAGTAAGGGACGAATCAAACGTCCAGACTCACCCTTTGACCAGCTCCACAATGATGAAGTCGCTGCCGTCCCCCGAGTTGAAGAGCAGCAGGCCGTCCGACGTGGTGGTCTTGAACTGGAAGAAGAGGTGCATGGAAGCGTAGGCCTGCAAAGTAGCCAACGCTAGATAGCTCGCTTTCGTTCGAAACGTCACTGGATCGGCGATGATGTGGCGCATGCCGAAGCGGGCGTTGAGTTCACAGTAGGAGATGTCGCCGTTCTTGCACTGGTCCAGGTAGGGCACGCCATTGACTGTCAGGCCCTTGGAGGTGACCGATGAAGTTGGAGGGCACCATGGAGATGAAGCGGCGCTCTGTCATGATGCCCGTCTCAATGTTGTGGAACTCCAGACGGGTGTGGGCACCTGTCATTTGGCCTGGAGAGCGAAGGAGGACATGGGAATATGTTAGGATTATAGGCATGGAGTTCCTCCTCATTTTCCTAACCATGTGGCCTGATCAGGACACGCTTTAGGCCCAGATCATGATATGTATGCGGATGAAATATGGTAGTTACATGCCATGATGATGTTATTGCTTCCCACTAATGAGCAGTAATGAGCACGGCCAAGCGGCTTATTACAAATACCCCCGTCCTAAACATGGTCAGCCCCAGAGGACTTCTCTGGGCGGTTTGTGACCACCACAAACCGGTTCAAACTGACTGACACTGGCAACGTAAGGAATAACTTCACAGGGTCATTTTTATCCCCAGACTTCATAATACCCCTTCTGTCTTCCATTCCTCTTACCTATCCCTCCATTCTACCCACCAAGGGGTAGTGACAGACAGTGGAGAGTGGACACTGACCTTCTACCGTCACGTTGTCCACAGAGAGCTGGAGGTTCTTTCCTCTGCGCACCACTTTCACCGTGTGCCACTCATTGTCGTTGAGCTTTTGGCCGGCGAAGACCGTCTCGGGTCCTTTACCTGAAGGGAGAGAGCTAGGGTCACCTACCCCATCAGAAAGGGTGTGACACAGTGCAGCAGCCACTATCAGCCACTCAAGTCCTCAGAGGATATACTGTTCAAGGCTTATGGAGAAAACCTGCATGTTTATCCCACACAAACACACACAGTTTTCACACAAATAAAACATGTGTTACAGTACAGTCACACACACACACACAAGCAGAAATACATATACATAGAGTAGTATTATACTACAAGGCATACTGTCACGTCTGTCACGTCTGTCATGTCTGTCATGTCAGTCATATAAAAACCTCTAACCCAGGAAGAAAGACTCATAAACAGACAACCCACCTTGGAATCATACAGTAACAGCAGGATGCCATCAAAGACAAAGCTAGAGGGAAGCTAGGTGTTACAGTGCTTCTTATTGAACAAGCCTTTCATGGTAAAGTGAGGATATCGTCATGGACAGCAGAGATGTGAGGTATAACTATTATATAGCTATCGCCTGTAGGACTCCACACTAGTGGAGCTGTGTAATTGCATAGGGGTCTTTGCCAGACTGAATAGAGAAAGTGTGGGATCATGAGGTGGCTCAGCTGCATTGAATCCCCCTCTTCTCTCCTCTCACTCCCCCTCTCCTCTCCTCTCACTCCCCCTCTCCTCTTCTCTCACTTCGCCTCTCCTCTCCTCTCACTTCGCCTCTCCTCTCCTCTCCTCTCAATCCTCCTCTCACTCCCCCTCTCCTCTCCTCTCAATCCTCCTCTCCTCTCCTCTCACTCCCCCTCTCCACTCCTCTCCTCCCCACTCCTCCTCCTCTCCTCTCCTCTCCTCTCCTCTCCTCTCCTCTCCTCTCCTCTCCTCTCCTCTCCTCTCCCTCCTCTCCTCCCCTCTCCTCTCCTCTCCTCTCCTCTCACTCCCCCTCTCCTCTCCTCTAAATCCTCATCTCCTCTCCTCTCACTCCCCCTCTCCACTCCTCTCAATCCCCCTCTCCTCTCCTCTCACTCCTCTTCTACTCTCAGTCCTCCTCTCCTCTCACTCCACCTCTCCTCTCCTCTCCTCTCCTCTCCTCTCCTCTCCTCTCCTCTCCTCTCCTCCTCCTCTCCTCTTTCTTCCCCTCCCCTCTGCTCTCCTTTCCTCTCCTCTCCTCTCCTCTCCTCTCCAAGACATATTTATTGTAGCGGCTTCTTTCCTCTCTCTCTCTCTCTCTCTCTCTCTCTTTCACCAACTGGGCCCCGCCGCTATTTATAGTTTTTCCAATGACACGGACCAATTATATCAAGAGTAGCAGGGAATGAGTGAGTGAGTGACAGAGAAAAATAGTGTTGGTTTTTGATGAAGTCAGCAGAACTGAATCCGTCTGTCATTGAGGTGCATTATTCTTATTATGTTTTGGATGAGCGATGTCATGATGACGGCTAATTGCGCTAGTGCTAACAGCTGCAGCGAAGGGCTCTATGTTTACACATTCAAAGCAGGATAATTCATTTTACTAAAAGGGCAATACATTGAAAACTAACCAACAGGAAGAGGAAAAGAATTAGGCTATAGTGTAGCACAGCCTAAGAGGCTGAAACTAAAGGCTAACCCTGACGACGGTCGACTCGCAGTATGTCACAATGGCAGTCACCGAGGCAAAGAGAACAGTGATTAGGAGGGAAAATAATGGGTCTGTAAACAAAGTTATAATGAGGGATTCTTCCACTCCACTGCCTGGTGGAACCAGCCCTGAAATAGTACAGTGCCCTGAAGAAGCCAGTCACTTCCATTAAAGACCTACTGTAGGCTACTGTACATTTTCCTGAGTACCATTGTGCAACAACTGGTTAAAGGGCACATTTGGTGTGGTTGGAAAACAACAAAACAAGCAGTGGCCGTCCAACACTGTTGAGGCCAGAGGTTTTGTTTATGCAAGAAGACAATCCAATCTGTCTGTTTATTTTTGCGAGTGGCGATGGATGGTGGCTGCAGGTGCCTTGGTGGATGATGGAGTGTGGCTTGGTGGAATGAGATTGTACCCCCAGTTGTGTGTGAAATGATTTCGTTTTGAGGGAAAAAAGGTTTTTATCAATTGATAGCCCATATGCGCAAACACACACGACACACGCGCGCACATACACACACACACACACACACACACACACACACACACACACACACACAAACAGGATAACCATTTTCCCATTAACTGTTGTTACCTTTCTCCCTGGCTTTTTGTCTGAAGCCACGAAATTGGATAGAGAGACGTTTAATCACACAATTTGAAAAGTAAATATGAGGCAAAGTCCCCTACTGCAGAGAGAGGGAATGAGAGAGAAAGAAAAGTAGAGGGAGAGAGCGAGAGAGAGAGAGAGAGAGCGAGAACAGGAGAACAAGTTTAAGAGAAACTGCTGGAGAGAGAGCTTATGAACGAGAGAACGGGAGAGAGAGAGAGAGAGAGCGAGAGAGAGAGAGAACGAAGGAACAATAGAGTTTGATGTACCACCGGAACACTTTCAGAGCCTCCAGAGCAGGCATAATTATTTTGGAAAATGGTTCAACTGGGATATAGTCCATGTGCTATTTATCTGCCCCGGCTACAAGTGGCCAGAAGAGAGCATGGGGGCTAACGCTAAGGAACAACAGAGGACACATTTACATTACATTTTAATCATTTAGCAGACGCTCTTATCCAGAGCGACTTACATGAGCAATTAGGGTTAAGTGCCTTGCTCAAGGGCACATCGACAGATTTTTCACCTAGTCGGCTTGGAGATTAGAATCAGCGACCTTTCGGTTACTGGCACAACGTGACACATCAGGCCAAAACAGCAGGCCATAACAATGAAGGTTTCAGCGTGCCTGCTACCCTGGGAGAACACCATAAAGAGGTTTGGGGGCAGATAACAGTGCAATGGACCAAATTAGCTTGAAGCTAATTCACAGTAACCTTACTGTAGCTAGCTAGCAGCTAATGGGTCATCCAATTTCCCATTAGCTTGGAGCTAATGCACTGTAAAACCATGTAGCGCTACTGCAGCTAGCTAGCAGCTAATGGGTACTTCAATCACCATAATGCTATGGCTCTACCAACTGCTGCTTACCCAACTGCAGTGGTGTAAAGTACTTAAGTACAAAATACTTTAAAGTACTACTTAAGTCGTTTTGGGGGGTATCTGTACTTCACTTTACTATTTATATTTTTGACAACTTTTACTTTTACTTCACTACATTCCGAAAGAAAATAATGTACTTTTTACTCCATACATTTGACCTGACACCCAAAAGTACTCATTACATTTTGAATGCTTAGCAGGACAGGAAAATGGTCCAATTCACGCACTCAAGACAACACATGGTCATCCCTTCTGCCTCTGATCTGGCGGACTCACTAAACACAAAGGCATCTTTTGTAAATAATGTTGGAGTGTTGGAGTGTGCCCCTGGCTATACATACATTTTAAAAACAAGAAAATGGTGCCGCCTGCTTTGCTTTATAGAAGGAATTTGAAATGATTCATACTTTTACTTTTACAATTTTTTTAAGTTTTTTACTACTTTTATATTTTAGCTATTACTTTTTCTTTTGATACTTAAGTATATTTAGAACCAAATATTTTTAGACTTTTACTCAAGCAGTATTTTACTGGGTCTTTTACTTTTACTTGAGTAACTTTCTATTAATGTATCTATACTTTTACTCAAGTATGACAATTGGGTACTTTTTTCCACCACTGTCCAACTGATAGGCTGATTGGGCTAAAGTAGCTAGCTAGCTAACAGCTAATGGGCACTTCAATCCACATATTGCTATTGCTATTGCTCTACTTCCTGTCCGCCTAACTGGCAGGCTGCTTAATGCTGACGTTTGACCATCTTCTAATGCTCAGGTAATGAAGACAGTAAACAACTAGCGGAAGAGGGCTTAGTGCTAAATGAGGCAGTAAGCCGCTCTAATGCTGCCCTGTCAGCCAGCCTCACCCATCTCTGTAGAAACAACGGCCCGGCTAATCATTAATAAGAGCAGCGATATTAAAATGCAATTAATTCTCATTGCAACTCCGCTTTGTTTTTTGGTTGCTCTCTGATCATATAAACAACGGTCATTCTCTCACTTTTTATCTCATTCATTCTCTATCTATCTTACACTCCATCGCTCCCTCCCCCATATTGTCTGTCCTCAAGGTGGACGGTGTAAAGTTAGGTGTTTTGGTCATCATTGGAAGCTCCTGTTTTAGCCATCTGGTTTAATGTGGATGTCATTGACTGTGTGGAGGACCCATGTCACGCCCTGACTCTAGGACTCGTATTTGTTGAGTCAGGGTGTGTATTTTCTGTGTCGTGTTGTGCTATGTTTATTGTCTATGGTTAGATCTAGTATGTATAGATCTATGTTGGCCTGAGTGGTTCCCAATCAGAGGCAGCTGTTGCTCGTTGTCTCTGATTGGGGACCATACTTAGGCAGCCTTTTGGCACCTGTTAGTTGTGGGATCTTGTTCCGTGTTATGGTATGTTTGTGTGCTTCTTGGACTTCACATTTTGTTTGTTGTTTTTGTCGTGTGTTTATTCGGTTAATAAACATGTATGCTTATCACGCTGCGCCTTGGTCCGTCCCGTTCGTCAACGATCGTGACAACCCATCAGCAGGATGGATGAGATGGGTTACATTCACAAGCTGTTTCCCAATTAACAATAGTCGATTCATCAATTATCACAGTATTTCTATGTAAATACCCTTGATTAATGCACGTTAATCAGTGGCTATGTATTGCAGTGCATCATTCCCACAAGTTAACTCAGGGTTAAGAGACTGGCTAGGAGAAGTGAAGCTCTCCATTTTAGCTCGACCAGAGAGATGGGTGTACTTTGACCGACACAACTGGACCCAAAGTCACAGTTTCTCCCCAACACATAGAACCATTCTTCAGCCACAACACCTTTGACAACAGTGGAATTGAGAGTCTCTACACAGATCTTCTCGACCCAACATCACCTCTCAGTCTCAGTGTCGTCTCAGGCCACGGTATCGTTAACCGGGAGGAATCCTGACATGGCTGGGAGTCTAATTGGGCTGAAGCAAAGCATTGTGGGCCGCCTCAGGGAGCAACAGCCAGCCTCCAAGAGAAAGAGAGTTCAGGAGCTATCAGCGGTAGATAGACAGTGCCGCAAGAAGACAGGGCCATGCCCTCATGGGCTGCGGTGCGAGAGCGTCACATTTACTGGCACAAACGCTTCATGACTCCTTGGGGTGAGAGTGAAACCGCTTCCAGGGGGTCGCTGAAGCATGAGTAAATAACGGAGCCAACGGTTGTGGTCAGAGGGGACTGCAGGGGATGTAAGTCTGTGTCACTGAATCAAGGGGTTGGAGGGTCACGTACTGTGTGTGAGATTATAAGGTTTAACCATTGAGACGCTGTCTACTGCTTTGCATGGCAGAGACTCCATGGTTTGAGGCATTTCTGAAGCTCTTTTGTGAGTTTTCATGTATGGATTTTATACTGCACAGGCGATAATGCATTTTATGCTAGACTATCAATGATAACCTTTGAAATGTGATGGATTCATACATTTGTTTAAAGGATTACATAAATATATAATGAGTCATTTTGGTGATCCCAATTTGTTTACACTGCTTAACAAAGCAACTAGAGGTCATACGCATTTTTTAATTTCCTATTTCATCTTTCTTAGGGTCCTTTCAACCTTTAATCTTCATAGTTAGTAGTGTATAGCCTATAGTAGCCCATAGAGATTGCCTGACTCAAAATCCATGCAGGAGGGAATAATAATGAGGATCTAGCAGAACATTGAGGTGGAGATTCAGCAGTACAGCCATGCGTGCCATCGCAGGGAGAGAAACAGCATTGGGCCTGCATCCACTAATTAAAATGGGCTTCAGACAAATCCTCCCTCATCTTTTCCCTCTCCCTCTTTATTCCCTCATTCTCTCCATTCTCAGCTCATCAGCCCCCCTCTGAGGATGGATGGAGGATGCTGATGCTCAGCACTTCTAGAGGAGAGACAGTGTGTGTGTGTGTGTGTGTGTGTGTGTGTGTGTGTGTGTGTGTGTGTGTGTGTGTGTGTGTGTGTGTGTGTGTGTGTGCGAGAGAGATACAGACAGACAGACAGACAGACAGACAGACAGACAGACAGACAGACAGACAGACAGACAGACAGACAGACAGACAGACAGACAGACAGACAGACAGACAGACAGACAGACAGACAGACAGACAGACAGACAGACAGACAGAGAAGAGAGAGAGATAAAGAGAGAGACAGAGAGAGACAGAGAGAGAGAGATAAATAGATAGATAGATAGATAGATAGATAGATAGATAGATAGATAGATAGATAGATAGATAGATAGATAGATAGATAGATAGATAGATAGATAGATAGATAGATAGATAGATAGATAGATAGATAGATAGATAGAGAGCAGAAGAGTGTAGATCCTGGATGACAGCTATGGATTTTGATCCTGTGTTTTCAGCGCAGTTTGGAAAACGACTGCTAATATCTTTTATCACGTTTTCTCTCCATCTATCTCATCACAAGTGCCACACACTAGACTGGGGTAAAGAGGCTAACAGGAAGCAGCCTGTCAAAAGCATTGTGCTAAAGTACCTTCAGTGACTTCAATTCTAGGTCTGTGTACTGTAGGTGTGTACAGTTAAAGTCGGTAGTTTACATAAACCTTAGCCAAATACATTTAAACTCAGTTTTTCACAATTTATTACATTTAATCCTGGTAATAATTCCCTGTCTTAGGTCAGTTAGGATCACCACTTTATTTTAAGAATGTGAAATGTCAGAATAATAGTAGAGAGAATGATTTATTTCAGCTTTTATTTCTTTCATCACATTCCCAGTGGGTCAGAAGTTTACATATACTCAATTAGTATTTGGTAGCATTGCCTTTAAATTGTTTAACTTGGGTCAAACGTTTCGGGTAGCCTTCCACAAGCTTCCCACAATAAGTTGGGTGAATTTTGGCCCATTCCTCCTGACAGAGCTGGTGTAACTGAGTCAGTTTTGTAGGCCTCCTTGCTCGCACACGCTTTTTCAATTCTGCCCACAAATTTTCTATGGGATTGAGGTCAGGGCTTTGTGATGGCCACTCCAATACCTTGACTTTGTTGTCCTTAAGCCATTTTGGCACAACTTTGGAAGTATGCTTGGGGTCATTGTCCATTTGGAAGACCCATTTGCGACCAAGCTTTAACTTCCTGACTGATGTCTTGAGATGTTGCTTCAATATATCCACATAATTAATGCACCAGGCCCTCCTGCAACAAAGCACCCCCACAGCATGATGCTGCCACCCCCGTGCTTCACGGCTTGCAAGCTTCCCCCTTTTTCCTCTCATCAGACCAGAGGACATTTCTCCAAAAAGTACGATATTTTCCCCATGTGCAGTTGCAAACCGTAGTCTGGCTTTTTTATGGCGGTTTGGAGCAGTGGCTTCTTCCTTGCTGAGCGGCCTTTCAAGTTATGTCGATATAGGACTCGTTTTACTGTGGATATAGATACTTTTGTACCTGTTTCCTCCAGCATCTTCACAAGGTCCTTTGCTGTTGTTCTGGGATTGATTTGCACTTTTCGCACCAAAGTACGTTCATCTCTAGGAGACAGAACGCGTCTCCTTCCTGAGCGGTATGACGGCTGCGTGGTCCCATGGGGTTTATAGTTGTGTACTATTGTTGTTACAGATGAACGTGGTATCTTCAGGCGTTTGGAAATTGCTCCCAGAGATGAACCAGACTTGTGGAGGTCTACCATTTTTCTTTCTGAGGTTTTGGCTGATTTCTTTTGATTTTCCCATGTCAAGCAAAGAGGCACTGAGTTTGAAGGTAGGCCTTGAAATACATCCACAGGTACACCTCCAATTGACTCAAATGATGTCAATTAGCCTATCAGAAGCTTCTAAAGCCATGACATCATTTTCTGGAATTTTCCAAGCTGTTTAAAGGCACAGTCAACTTAGTGTATGTAAACTACTGACCCACTGGAATTATGATACAGTGAATTATAAGTGAAATAATCTGTCTGTAAACAATTGTTGGAAATATTACTTGTGTCATGCACAAAGTAGATGTCCTAACCGACTTGTCAAAACTATAGTTTGTTAACAATAAATTTGTGGAGTGGTTGAAAAAATGAGTTTTAATGACTCCAACCTAAGTGTATGTAAACTTCCGACTTCAACTGTGTGTGCACTGTATCTTAGTCTGAGACTGGGTGTATGTCTGCTGTGTGTGCATGTGTTGTGTGGGTGCCCACTTAAACAAATACTACAGTTTACTATAGAATACTACAGTACTTCCTATAGAATGTTGTAGTATAGTGTAGAATACTATAGTAAATACTACTGTATTATCCACACAAAACACTATAGTAAATAGTACAGAAATGTCAGCAAAATGTCTGCAAAAACACTACAGTCCGCAAAAACTACTAATACTAAAGTATTTAATTTGCGTATACCCTGCACATTCTCCTCCCCCATATCCCAATTTGTGTGCCACCCATAAGTGAGAAACCTACATGCCAAGTATAGACCATATATTGTGTTCCCTACAGGTTATAGAAAAGAGCAGAAGTGCTGAACTCTCTGTTCAGAACTCAGTGCTACCTACCTACAGGTAATGGACTATTTGCTATTTTAGTATTTGTCCATTAGGTTTCCTCAAGGAGTAAGCCCCCACTTTTATGTCAAAGATAATTAAACAAAAATATTTTAGTAAATACTACAGTATACTACAGTCTGCAAAAACGATACAGTAAATACTATAGTATATAGTACTATTTTTTAACTACAGTATTTATACTATAGTAAACTGTAAATACTACAGTATACTACAATAAATACTACATTATTCACAGTAGTGTTTTTACAGACATCAGTCAGTGAATACTACAGTAAAGTCCGCAAAAACACTACAGTGAAGACTACAGTATTCTTACCATAGTATACACTATTTTTTATGTGAGTGTCTGAATGCCAGTCTGCTTTCTGACAGGGTGACACAGGCTGTTCCCTAAAAATGCCCTCTCTGACATTGCATGGTCTCATACTGTGTACAGAGACACTGAGTTGGACAGAGAAATAAAAGAAAGAGAGAGGGAGAAATGGAAATGAGAGAGAAAGAAAGAGAGTGAGAGAGAAAGAAAGAGTGAGAGAGAAAGAAAGAAAGAGAGCGAGAGAGAAAGAGAGTAAGAGAGAAAGAAAGAGAGTGAGAGAGAAAGAAAGAAAGAAAGAAAGAGGGTGAGAGAAAGAGAGTGAGAGAGAAAGAAAGAGAGTGAGAAACAAAGAGAGTGAGAGAGAGAGAGAGAGAGAGAAAGAGATTGAGAGCCAGATGGGAGAGCGTAGGGAAGACCATATATACTGAACAAAAATATATAAACGCAACATGCAACAATTGCAACGAGTTCCAGTTCATATAAGGAAATCAGTCAATTGAAATACATTCATTAGGCCCTAATCTATGGATTTTACGACTAGGCAGAGGCACAGCCATGGGTGGGCCTGGGAGGGCATATGCCCACCCACTTGGGAGCTAGGACCACCCACTGAGGAGCCAGGCCCAGCCAATCAGAATACGTTTTTCCCCACAAAAGGGCTTTATTACAGATAGAAATACTCCTCAGTTTCATCAGCTGTCCGGGTGGCTGGTCTCAGACGATCCCGCATGTGAAGAAGCCGGATGTGGAGGTCCTGGTCTGGTGTGGTTACACGTGGTCTGCGGTTGTGAGGCCTGTTGGACGTACTGCCAAATTCTCTAAAACGATGATGAAGGCGGCTTATGGTAGATAATTTAACATTCCTGCAGTCAGCATACCAATTGCACGCTCCCTCAAAACTTGAGACATCTGTGGCATTGTGTTGTGTGACAAAACTGCACACTTTTTATTGTTCCCATTACAAGGTGCACCTGTGTAATGGTCATGCTGTTTAATCAGCTTCTTGAAATGCACACCTGGTGGATGGATTATATTGGCAAAGGAGAAATGTAAGAGAATAACCTTTTTGTGCATATTAAACATTTCTGGGATCTTTTATTTCAGCTCATGAAACATGGGACCAACACTTTACATGTTTTTTTGTTCAGTATAAATAGAATGATCATTTTAATTATATTGGGTAGACAGGGAGTGAGAGAGATGACGAGGGAAGAGAAAGGGAAAGAGAGAGAAAGAGGAAGAGAGAGAGAGAGGAAGAGAGAGATGCAGTAGGTGGTTACCAGGTCCCTGGCACATGGAGGAAGACTCAGTCAGAGATGTCGATTCAGCAATACGGCTTCCCTTACAGACTGCTCCACACCCAGGATGTGGCATGGGAAAACACTCCACAGGGTAGCTCACAGGCTGCGTGTGTGTGGGGGGGTGCTACGGGTTACATTCGTTTTTATGCAAGTGTGTGTGTGTGTGTGTATGTGTGTGTGTGTGTGTGTGTGTGTGTGTGTGTGTGTGTGTGTGTGTGTGTAGCGTGAAGCCACCAGTCTCTGTACCATCCCTGTGCCCCTGGTCTCCTCTGCCATCTGTTCTCTCTGGCATCCTTCCCATGTTGTTTGTGAAGAGAGTACCATCCCTCCATCCTTCTACCACTCTCTCTCTCATCCCTCTCTCGTTACGCTCACATAGTCATCCTGAGCTGTGCCAACAACTCCTTCCTTCCTTCCTTCCTTCCTTCCTTCCTTCCTTCCTTCCTTCCTTCCTTCCTTCCTTCCTTCCTTCCTTCCTTCCTTCCTTCCTTCCTTCCTTCCTTCCTTCCTTCCTTCCTTCCTTCCTTCCTCCCTCATGCAAGCCTCTCCAATAATGTGTTTGCTATTGACTGCTCCACAGTCTTTTGGCTTGAACACTCAAACTTGTGTTCTATTCTGCCTCTACGCCTATTTGTAAATACTACATATTTTTTGGGTGTAGCCCCTGGTTTGGAATGCAATGGCTTTAGACACTGTTGAGCTACACTCTGCCGTGCCACCTGACCTCATGCCACCTAGTCTGATGCCCAGTCTCATGTTCCTATGATTCTATGGCTTTGCCCCCCTAAAGGTTGCTGTGCCAGCCTGCTATGGAGCAGATGGGTTAATTCAGGATGGCATCACACAACGGGCATGCCACACCAACTGGGGGCATAGTCAGGGCAGGCCAGAGCGGATGATGGCACTACTAGCTACCACCATATGGGCATCGGTCATAGGCTATAGTAGAATGTCATGTAGTGTGTGACACATGATGCCCACATACACTGAGGTAAATATAGATGGGCAGGCAGGAGCCAACATGAACGTCAAGCATGCAGACATACAGGTCACTCCTTCAGTCATATGTGTTTGTGTGTGTGTGTGTGTGTGTGTGTGTGTGTGTGTGTGTGTGTGTGTGTGTGTGTGTGGAGGAGGGGAACTGTGTGTGTGTGTGTGTGTGTGTGTGTGTGTGTGTGTGTGTGTGTGTGTGTGTGTCCAGACACGTGCATACATACAGACTCACACACACACACAATTCCCCTCCTCCACACACACACACACACACAGAAACACACACACACAAACACAAACAAACACACACACACAAACATACAGTTCCCCTCCTCCACACACATACACACTCACACACACACAAACACACGCACAAACACAAACACACAGTTTCCCTCCTCCACACACATTCACATACACACTCACACACTCACACACACACACACACACACACACACACACCCCCAACCCCCTTTTCCCTCCCTCCATGTGTCCAGTCCCGGCGTGGTGATCATGGCCATTGATGTCATATGTTAATGGCTGTTTTTTTCACAATAACCTTCACAGTTGATTACTCATCCCCTATTCAGACAGCAGGAGGACAGGCTGGACTGGCACACTGTTCAGACAGCAGGAGGACAGGCTGGACTGGCACACTGTTCAGACAGCAGGAGGACAGGCTGGACTGGCACACTGTTCAGACAGCAGGAGGACAGGCTGGACTGGCACACTGTTCAGACAGCAGGAGGACAGGCTGGACTGGCACACTGTTCAGACAGCAGGAGGACAGGCTGGACTGGCACACTGTTCAGACAGCAGGAGGACAGGCTGGTCCTGCTACACTAAACTATTGTCTGTTAAACCAGGTCCATTATACAAGCCTCAGCAATGCATTACAATGTATCTATGAGAAGCTAGTTTCTGGAGTAAATACTGTACTGAATAATGCAATGTACAGTGTCTTCTAGTGAGAGAGAGAGAGAGAGAGAGAGAGAGAGAGAGAGAGAGAGAGAGAGAGAGAGAGAGAGAGAGAGAGAGAGAGAGAGAGAGAGAGAGAGAGAGAGAGAGAGAGAGAGAGAGAGAGAGAGAGAGAGAGAGAGAGAGAACGAGACGACTGACTCAGGCCTCATATAAATCAATACCTAGCTAGTATGCACACCAAAATCGTTATCCAAATATCCATTTGTGTCGTTTATCAAAAGCCATTATATATATTGTGATGCCACGAGAGGCTACCGCTTCCAGCGGGGTTGCCCAAGTAGTGCAAGGAGTCCAGGTTCAACCAAAACAAGGATTTTTATTCAAGGTCTTCGGCAACTAACGAAATTATAACACAATTCTCTTCTCTTCCAAACCCACTCTCCAGACCGTGTCTCTTCCCTTCAAAACAACTCCAGCCCATCAGCCCCTGATTGGTTTCAGCTGCGTGGGAAGATTGGCCACAGAGGGTTGGAGTTCCCGACCATACCAGCAGATGGAGCCATAGCTGTCTGGGTTTGCAGCCACCTCAGGGGGATGTAACGTCCCTCCAGGACACAGCCTCTCGTGACATCACACATCCCCCTCCTCGGGACCGACGTCCTCGCGGGGTAAAGGCAGTGAAGAAGGCATCACGCCGGGAGAGGGCGTCCGCATTGCCGTGGTGCTTGCCAGACTGCTCTCTCTTCAACTCCTCCAACTCTAGGACCAGGGACTCCGCCTCCTGTTGTCTCTCCTTGAGTTTCTTACTGAACGCATCAGCCTTGGTTTTAGCAGAGTTTAGCTTCTGTTGAGCAGCTTTCAGTTCCTTCTCTCTCTCTGCCTCCGCATTCTTCATCTTGTTCTCCAACACCTTGTACTTCTCCTCTGCCTTCTTCTGGACCTCCTTACTACTGCGCAGGGTCTCCTCACACTCCTCGATGGTCCTGCGCAGCCTCTCCAGCTCCTCCTGTTGCTTAGGGAAGGAGCTCTGTTGGAGTTTAGCCTGGAGGATATCTAACTCTTCTGTCTTCATGTCTAACTGTTGCTTTAACAAACGATACCTCTCAGCGGTCCCCTTCAGACCAGACAGTTCTTTGTCCAGATTCTGTAGCTCCGTCTCTGTGTCGGTCTGGGCACCTGCCATCCCTATCAGAGCCCGGGCGGGAGTGAGTAACTCGGAGGATTGCACCGAGCCTTCCCAGGATGAGTCTTGCCTCTCCGTTTCCGAGGTACTCGGGTTATCCTCTCCTGAGACTCTCTCCAGAGTGGGTAAAAGGCTGGACAGTCTCGTCCAATTAGGACAGGGACGGGGAGGGAATCAACCACCCCCGCCGTCGTGTGTATGGTTCCCCGTGTGCTGGTCATTGTAAGTTCAGTAATGGGGTATTCTCTGGTGTCCCCATGGACACAGGAAACTGGGAGGACTTTCCCCCGGGGTCAGACACGTTGGGCCCACCAAATCCTTACGCACCAGGGTGGCCCGGCTACCAGAATCCAGTAAGGCCTCCACATCATGGTGATTCACAGTTACCGGGCAGGTGGGGGTCGATCTGGGCCGCCATCTACGACTCCCAAGAGCGAGGCAAAACGGTGTGTGGGTGCTGAGCTGGAGGACTCCGCAGTGGGCCTAGGTTCATCGGCTGGTTTCCCACACTGCCAGGAGATATGTCCCATCTCCCCACACCGTAACACTGTCGAGTTTCCCCCCTCCTGGTGTACTCTTCTTGGACCCGCCTGGTTTCTGGCTCCCCCTGGAGCCGGGATAAGTCCTGACGTGGCTGGGTTCGAGACCTTGGGGTCCTTTGGGACGGGTTCTTCCCATTTGTGGTGGGGCCGCACTCCTGGGGTCTTTTCGAAGCATTCAGCATCTCCGCTGTGGCCTGGTACTTTTCCACAGCTTCACGGTCAGATCAGCCGTGGTCAAGGCCTGTTGACTGATGAACCGTTTTGCCTCATAAGGCAGGGCGCGTGAGGTAACGATCCACCACAACGGCCTCCACCACCGCCGCTGCTGTATTCCTCTGCGGATCCAGCCATTTCCTTGCGATTCGGACAAGTTCATGCATCTGCGCCCGAGGAGGTTGGTCTGGTTGGAAGGTCCAGCTGTGAAAGCGCTGGGCCATACCAAACTTTGTGAGTCCATATCTGCTGAGGATCTCAGACTTCAGGGCATCATAGTCAGTAACCTGGTCAGGGCCCAGGTCCCGGACAGCATTCAGCGATTCCCCGGTTAGAAAGGGGGCTAACAGACCAACCCACTGTTGCTTGGGCCAGGCTTCCCTAGTGGCCGTGGCCTCAAATGCATGCAGGTATGCCTCAATGTCATCGGTAGCTCCCATCTTAGATATAAAGTCACTTGCCTTTATTGGGCGGGTATTTTGGACCACCCTCTGTCTCTGCAACTGCAATTCCTCTGCCTTCAGAAGGTTGGCTTTCTTTTGCTCCTCCAAGAGAGCCACGTTTGCTTGCATCTGGGCTTGCTGGCCAGCAACAAGGGCTTTCAATATGTCCTCCATTTCAGTCGGGCGGGAGCCTACGTCCAACTTGGAAAACTGGGTGATCAAACCTTCGGTATCCTCCTCTGACATGCACTATTAACGCTTGAGCGATGCCCGTATTCTCCACCATCTGTGATGCCACGAGGCTACCGCTTCCAGCGGGGTTGCCCAAGTAGTGCAAGGAGTCCAGGTTCAACCAAAACAAGGATTTTTATTCAAGGTCTTCGGCAACTAACGAAATTATAACACAATTCTCTTCTCTTCCAAACCCACTCTCCAGACCGTGTCTCTTCCCTTCAAAACAACTCCAGCCCATCAGCCCCTGATTGGTTTCAGCTGCGTGGGAAGATTGGCCACAGAGGGTTGGAGTTCCCGACCATACCAGCAGATGGAGCCATAGCTGTCTGGGTTTGCAGCCACCTCAGGGGGATGTAACGTCCCTCCAGGACACAGCCTCTCGTGACATCACAATATATATATATATATATATATATATATATATATATATATATATATATATATATATATATATCTGTTTTAGATTTGACAGCTGTGCTGTAGAGACTATTCAGATATGGGATTTTTTTAATGATTGTTCTACTACAGCATGCAAACGCTTTCTATGAAATACAAATGTTTTCCATTGAAACCGCTACACTTTCAGTATTCATCTAACCTATTTCAATACCCAATAGCTCAAATGACTGCATGAATACATTAGCCATTTCTTATGTACTTAAATTGAATTTATGGAGGTATCAGGGCTATGCAAATAACACCTTATTTAAAGACCCTGGGAACATTTTCATGATTCATGACCATGAACTGTGTTAACCTACCTCATTGACTTTCAGATTGTGGAGTGTCTTGGTTAAAAATTAACCCCAGTACCACATAAATTGGAAACCATTTTTGGGCAAAGCTGTGGGGGATAGCATGCTGTATTTGTAAATAAGCCCTATTCCCATAAATACGGTGCTAGCCATGCTGTGTAGCACCATTTAACAGGGCCCATATGATTTTGTAGGGGATAATACCATTGATTTGTTTTATCATCTGGTGAATAACATTTGTTTAAGAGGGGTGGGTGGTGATTGAGATTCTATGATGTGCGATGTACAGACTTGCTACCCATCTGGGTATGTCTCTCTCAGTGTTTCACTATTAAAGCAATAGAAGACAGTTGTGATATACTGCTAAAATGGTTAAAGTGGTTTCTATAGCATTAGAGGATCACTTTACTTTGCTTGGCTCTGCTTTTTCCCAGAGATGAGGATCAGGCTGTCTTTGACATTGATGGTATTTGTCTCCTCAGCCTGTGATATCATATTTACTCTCTGGAACACACCAAGGAGAGCAGGGCCCATCTCAGATCTAATGAAGGGTGTGTGTGCCAGACAGTTTTAATGGCACCAGTCTGCTAACAGTGAGCACGACCACCGAGATGAAAGATGTGATGAACAACAGAGAGTGGTGATTAAAACACAAGGAGACAGTCAGACCAAGATCCTCTCCGACTCTCGCTCTGTTTTCTCATGCTCTCAATTTCTCTCTGTCCATTCCCCCTCTCTCCCCCTCTACTCCTGTTTTGCTTTCTCTCTACCCCCTCTCTCTCTACCCCCTCTCACTCTACCCCTCTCTCTCTCTACCACCCTCTCTCTCTACCCCCCTATCGCTCTACCCCTTCTCTCGCCACCCCCCTCTCTCTCTACCCCCTCTCACTCTACCACGTCTCTCTCTACCCCCTCTTACTCTACCCCCTCTCTCTCTAACCCCTCTCCCTCTACCCCCTCTCTCTCTACCACCCTCTCTCTCTACCCCCCTCTTGCTCTACCCCTTCTCTCGCCACCCCCCTCTCTCTCTCCCTCCCTCTGGCTCTACCCCCCTCTCACTCTACCCCCCTCTCTCTCTACCCCCTCTCTCTCTACCCCTCTATCTCTCTACCCCTCTCTCTCTACCCCTCTCACTCTACCCCCTCTCTCTCTACCCCCCTCTCTCTTTACCCCCTCTCTCTCTCTCCCCCTCTCGCTCTACGCCCCCCCTCTCTCTCTCTCTACCCCCTCTCTCTCTACCCCCTCTCTCTCTTCCCCCTCTCTCTCTACCCCCTCTCTCTACCCCTCTATCTATACCCCCTCTCTCTCTACTCCCTCTCTCTCTACCCCCCTCTATACCCCCCTCCCTCTCTACCCCCCTCTCTCTCTACCCCCCTCTCTCTACCCCCCTCTCTCTACCCCTCTCTCTCTACCCCCCCACTCTCTCTACCCCCCTCTCACTCTACCCCCCTCTCGCTCTACCACGTCTCTCTCTACCCGCTCTCTCTCTACCCCCTCTCTCTCTACCCCCCTCTCGCTCTACCCCCCTCTCGCTCTACCCCCCTCTCGCTCTACCCCCTCTCGCTCTACGCCCCTCTCGCTCTATGCCCCCCTCTCTCCCTTGCTCCATCCTCTCAGAGAAGACCTCTCTCTCTCTTTATCTCCATCTCTCCCTCTTCCTTCTCTTCTATTTCCATATTGAAAACAGAGCAGACCTTTTCTCCTCTCTCATCTCTCTTTCTTGGGGAAAGTAGGCTAGGCTGGCAGTCAGTTGAGGACACTGCCGCATCCTGCCACCACAGAAAAACAACCCCAGAAGCCGCGTCCAAAACATGGCCTGATTTGCCGGGGGATACGAGGGAGGGGGATGGGAGGCGCGGCCACACAGAGTATGACCCCCAGCCATGATTATCCATTGTAGTGACCCTGTAGGCCAATTATCACGATAAGGGACAGAGAGGAGGGCCAGGTGGGTTGTTATCAGACTGCTTCTCTCCCACCTGCACCCTCACTGTAAGGTGTGTGGTGCCTGTTCGCATGCATGATGAGATAAGAGCTGTTGTTATCTAGCCTAGCGATGAATAGGGTGGGAGGGGATGGGGGGTTTAAAATGAGAGTCTGGGAGATGTCGAGTGGAAGAGCAATTGATCCTAATGGCGAAGGAGGTAAGAAATGAATATCTGCTCTCTCTCTCTTTCATCTCCTCTCTCTCCCTTATCTAATTAATCTCCCTCTTCATCTCCCTCCCCTCTCTATCTTTCTATCGCTTAAGCTCTCTATCTTCCTCTTTCTATCTCTTCAGCTCTCTCCCTCTTCATCTCTCTCTCCTTCTCCTGGTGGATTTAGTTGATTTGGACCACGTCTCCCAGCATGCAGCAGCGTTGCCCTGGGAGACCCCATCATTCTGCTAAGGGAGTATGAACCCAGACAGCATCAACGTGCTGTTGCGCCTCTCATTACACCTCCCATAACAGGCCTATATTTAACCTGTCTCTCTGTCAGCCAATTGGGTTGAATGGGCTGCCATCTCATCATGCAGGTTGAATACTAAGACACGAGGGGTATATCTCAATAGTGTTAATTGGCTTCCTTTCCTTGTGTCTTCACCTCCATGATCACTGATCTGGCATGGCCTAAAATGGTCAGAAGCATATGTTGAAAGCCTATGAAATCCTTTCACTTGTTTGTGTTAAAAGAATACAAGGAAAGGAAGCCATGGATGAGTATTGACACACCCAAGGAGATTAGTTGTTTACCGTCTTACCAAGCCATTAGGGTAGTGAAAAATGCAGGACTGGTGGGCAGGGTGGCAGCATGCAGTACTGGTGGGCAGGGTGGCACCATGCAGGGCTGGTGGGCAGGGTGGCAGCATGCAGGACTGGTGGACAGGGTGGCAGCATGCAGGACTGGTGGGCAGGGTGGCAGCATGCAGGACTGGTGGGCAGGGTGGCAGCATGCAGGACTGGTGGGCAGGGTGGCAGCATGCAGGACTGGTGGGCAGGGTGGCAGCATGCAGGACTGGTGGGCAGGGTGGCAGCATGCAGGACTGGTGGGCAGGGTGGCAGCATGCAGGACTGGTGGACAGGGTGGCACCATGCAGGACTGGTGGGCAGGGTGGCAGCATGCAGGACTGGTGGACAGGGTGGCACCATGCAGGACTGGTGGGCAGGGTGGCAGCATGCAGGACTGGTGGGCAGGGTGGCAGCATGCTGGGTACACTCCCCCAAAATTAATCTCCCTCTAATTGTAAGGTCACAGTCAGTCTTGTGCTCCATTCTACAGACTGGCACCCTTTCAGACTGGCACCCTGTCAGACTGGCTTTTCAGTCTACGTATTACCCTTGTGGAAAACTGGGCACATATTTTGTTCACTTTGGTGGTTTATGGCAAAGAAACATAAGCAATATTGATTAATTGTCATTTCACCAGAGACTAATTTTCCCTTACTACTGGGATAGCTTTCAACAGACTTGGAAAGGGCATTTTGAAAAACGTACAATGTTAGCCTATGTATTGCCTTACAAAACTATCTCAAAGTGCTATTTCGTTAAAGTGACAAAAATCTACAAAACATCTAAAACAGATGATAGCAACAGCTCACGATAATGTGTCTGTTAAAGCCAGGGCATCTCCATAAGGAAGGCTTTGCCTCTGCTGCACCACAGCACAAAATGGCTGCCATGTTTCACCTAGGCACAGGTAGGAACATTTAATTAGTGCATCAGGTCAGTACTGAACATAAACTACAGTGTAGGAGCAATTCATTCACCTGCTTTTCAATGGCAGGGAAACTGACAAGGAAGTCTTTGGAATAAAATGAGAAAAGGGGCATTGAAGATATCCGACTGCCAAAGCTACTATACAGATGGCTACGATACAAACACGTAAGCACGTACGCACCCACACGTATGCACGCACACACACCACATGCATGTGCACATGCACACACACACGCTCATTCCGTTTCAGCTCTAGTTAGGAAAATGCCCTGATTCCTTTGAAGTTGATATGCTTCAAAGTTCTACTTTAGCAGGTCATTTCTGTTTAACATTTGAAGAGGTTTTTGGTTAATTTCATATTTAAACATGCAGCGAGCGGAAAATGTGTGAAAATTAAATGAGAACACATATACGGAGGACACATTGATATTTGCGAACATGTTTTTCCAATCTTCAAAACGTGTCTTGGTAATGTTGTGACATTATATCTCAGTTCCTGAGTGCAGCTATCTTATGAAGTCTATCTTTCTGTGTGTGTAATAGAACACATTACAACTGTTTGAACCAGTTCACTAGTGTGGAGCTAGTGTCATTTAACAAAAGTTTATAATAAAAATCTAACCAACATTGCTGACATAATTGTAGATATTACGTTCATTTCAGAAAGAATGCACCTGATTGCAATGGGTGCAGAAATTAAGGCAATTGTCCTAATATCAGTCTTCTCCTCTACAGTAGGCCATTTGTAATGAATTTGGCCCTGAAGAGAGTCTGGATATGAAAAAATCATTGAATTAAGCTCTGACCGCCACTCAAGCATTACATTGCCTTAAAGGACAATTTAATTTCATCAGTGCATTGGGTAAAATAAAACTATTATGCATGCCGATGTCAATACACGTCCAAACTTCAAATGAACTCTACTGTAGTGTGGACTACTATCATCACTGATTTTATACAGCTTCACAATTACAGTACATGATGTCTTGTTAAAGGACCCAATTCATAAGACATTTTATGACACATACATCTTCATACATACGTACCACTTCCATCTGTATACAGTAGGTTGTATACCTATATTTAAGTAATGGCATGAGGGGGTGTGGTATATGGCCAATATACCACGGCTAAGGGCTGTTCTTTATGCACGATGCAACGCGGAGTGCGTGGATACAGCCCTTAGCCGTGGTATATTGGCCATATACCACAAACCCCCGAGGTGCCTTATTGCTATTATAAACTGGTTACCAACTAAATTAAAGTAGTAAAAATACATGTTGTCAGCCAATCAGCATTCAGGGCTCGAACCACCCAGTTTATAAATGCCTGTATACCTCAATACCTATCCTACACCCCTTGTTTTTCTCCATGCTAGTACTGTAGTCTGTGACTCAAAGCTCAGCGTGGGGCGACACCCAGGCACAGAGGTGTCACAGCGAGCAGGTGGCACACACAGTGACAGATACACAGCCTACAGGCGTTTGATCTGTCTGGGCTGTGATGTGTGTGTGTGTGTGTGTGTGTGTGTGTGTGTGTGTGTGTGTGTGTGTGTGTGTGTGTGTGTGTGTGTGTGTGTGTGTGTGTGAGTGTGTGCTTATATGCCTATGCTCTATTTCATGCACAAATATGTGTGTGCGTTGGATCGTGTGTGTGCAAGTGGACGGGCCAGAGGACGTGACATTAACAGAAGGGTCTTGAGAGCGTCACATTACTCACCATATGTCACAACACATTTCATCCCAGAGTGGGAGGTGCTGTTAAGTGGTGAAATATCACCCTCCATACTGATACATCAGTTAAACTGCCAAACTAACCTGGCTGGCCAACTCTGATTCACTTCCTATCAAAACACACCCATTGGGTTACAGGATATAATTTAGGGCAGAATCTGACCACAATTCACATAGTGAGTAATATGTCTGAAGGAACACAAGCGTTTCGCTACACAACCGCAATAACATCTGCTAAATATGTGTATGCGACCAGTAAAATTAGATTTGATCCAAAATGGCACCCTATCCCATTTAGGGCTCTGGTCAAAAGTGCTGTATAGGTAATGGGGTGTCATTTTGCAGCCTATCAGTGGGTTACTGGATATAACCAAGGGAAGAAGGAGAAATTGGAATATAGGCTATATCATGGGTATTCAAATCTTACCCTACGAGGTCCGGACCACTGCTGGTTTTCTGTTCCACCTGATAATTAATTGCACCCACCTGATATCCCAGGTCTAAATCAGTCCCAGATTAGAGGGGAATACTTTTTAAAAGCAGTGGAACTGGCTTCGAGGTCCAGATGTTAATTTGAGGGGCTGGTATAGGAGTATGGCTGCGTTTACACAGACAGCCCAATTCTGATTTCCCCCCCCCCCACGAATTTGTCTTTTAACCAATCAGATCAGCTCTTTTGCCAATAATTGGGCAAAATATAAGAATTGGTCTGCCTGTGTAAATGTATAGCAGATCTATGATTGAGTCTGAGCTAAGTAGGAGAAGTTGAGTTTCCACAGGCTAATCAACATCTTTCATCATTTGTGGGAAAATAACCAGGAGAATTCCCTCAATCTACTGTACTACCATTCCCCTCCAACACTCACATTTCCCAGAAACACAATGCAGTGGAAAATAGGCCATTCACTTGTTGATCGAGAGATCTGTGTGTGTCCTCTGCTGGAGCAGAACTAACCCTTCTCCTAAATCCTTCTCTTTTACAGAGACAAAGACTATTCCATGTGTTATCATGACATCTAGTGTTGGCTTGGTTGTAATATGTTGTGTTCAAAACGTCCCATTATTTCAAAGTGAGTCATGCCAGAAGCAATAGAGAGTAAAACATGTGCTTAACAAGTCACATAATAATAATAATGGACTCTGTGTGCAATAATAGTGTTTAACATTATTTTGGAATGACTAACTCATCTCTGTACCCCACACGTACAATTATCAGTCGAGCAGTGAATTTCAAAAACAGATTCAACCACAAAGACCAGGGAGGTTTTCCAATGCCTTGCAAAGTAGGGCACCTATTGGTAGATGGATAAAAACAAGATGACATTGAATATCCCTTTGAGCATGGTGAAGTTATTAAATACACTTTGGATGGTGTAACAATACAACTAGTCACTATAAAGATACATGAGTCCATCTTAACTCAGTTGCTGGAGAGGAAGGAACCGCTCAGCAGTGGTGTAAAGTAATTAAGTAAAAATACTTTAAAGTACTACTTAAATCGTTTTTGGGGGTATCTGTACTTTCCTTTACTATTTATATTTTTGAAAACTTTTACTTCACTACATTCCAAAAGAAAATAATGGACTTTTTGCTCCATACATTTTCCCTGACACCCAAAAGTACTCCTGTTTGCACCATGCACTAAAGTCATACATCAGAAAATGTGGCGAAACTTTTCGACCTGAATACAAAGTGTTATGTTTGGGGAAATTCCAATACTAGACATTACTGAGTACTGAGTTTTTCAAGATAAAACATTTACGGAATGGAACTAAGCACAGGCAAAATCCTAGAGGAGAACTTGATTCAGTCTGCTTTCCAACAGACACTGGGAGATGAATTACCCTTTCAGCAGGACAAAAACCTAAAACACAAGGCCAAATCTACAATGGAGTTGCTTACCAAGAAGACAGTGAATGTCTGTAATCGCTGCCAAAGGTGATTCTAACATGTATTGACTCAGGGGGTTGAATACTTCTCTAATCAAGATACAGTATATTATTATTATTATTATTATTATTATTATTATTATTATTATTATTATTATTATTATTTTTCTATTTTTATATTTTACAAATGTTAGAATTTCTCTTCCATTTTGACATTACAGAGTATTTTGTGTAGATAGTTCACAAAAAAATGACAATTAAATGAATTTTAATCCCACTTTGTAACACAACAAAATGTGAAAAAAGTCAAGGGGTGTGAATACTTTCTGACGGCACTGTATAGTTCTGCGTATGTGGAATGCTTGTAGCACATACAAATAGATAGATACAGATACTGGCACTTGAAAAAAAAAAATACATTTGTCCACTCAATGACAGACAGACAGACAGACAGACAGACAGACAGACAGACAGACAGACAGACAGACAGACACACGCATACACAGCAGGTTTCTCCTTAGTCATGGTGGGGGCTGCACTTACCTTGTCTGTTTACATGTTAACAGTGACAGTTTGCTGTCGTTCTGTCAGCATGCGTTGAAATGCTTTTGTTTGTTCTCATAAATACTGTATGCCTGTCTACTCTAGTGGGCTATGCCCTCAATGGAGTCTACATTTGTCTGTTTACATTGTAGAGCGACATACAGTAGTGAGTGCAGTCATTTCACATTATGTGTAGTCATTTCACATGATGTATTCCAACACCAGCACACCTAAAATGAATCAACTAAACAGCTCTGTTAATTTGAATTATATGAACACCCAATAGTAGGTGGGAATTCACCAATGTGTGAGTATGTGGGCAGAGAAAGTGAAAGTGTGTAGATTGGAAAGGGAAAGGATGAAGATTGGGCCGTTCCACCAAAAGGTTTCTTTTGAGTAGCGTAACTTGGTGAGAAGAAAAATCTTTGATTTCACCTAATTTGAACATTCGGTCATAAATCGCACATGTTCAAATAAATGACAAAACAAAATGTCCCATCTCATGGTGTAAAACATCATAAACAAGACTATAGTAAGGCCTATTAAGTGCCAAATAAAGTAACAGGGTTGACCGTAACAGGGTTGACCGTAACAGGGTTGACCGTAACAGGGTTGACCGTAACAGGGTTGATGACTTCATCTTAAATCAGCCATAACTCCCCTTGTGACAGGGGGAATAGAAGCTTGTTGTGTGTAACAGGGAGGAGCAATTGAATGCAGGCTTCACTAAAACATTTGAATTGTTAAATTGTTATGGGTAACAGGGTTGACATGTTATGCTCGACCCACTCAGTTTTCCACCACAAACACTAGACAATGGCAAGAAGAATAGAACCAGCTCACCTACTTTAACACTATGATTTGACTAATAGCTGTTCAATGTTGTTGTTTTTTATATCCAGAGGGCTCAGTTTCACCATATTAAAATGAGAGTTCAGTTCACATAACATGGTTGAGCTTAACATGAGGGACAGGGTCTTTTGACCTTAAAATGAATAACTATTCACATTAAATAAATAATAGTCTTCTGAAATGAGTTTGTCAAATCAACAAAATAACTCAGGCTTTACAATGATGGTTAAAACTTGTAAAAATGTTGGGGTTAAGTGGGTTAACATTTTCCTAGAAGTCACTTTAGCAAGTATTTATTCATATAAAAAAATCAGATGTATTGAATTTTCCGTGTGGTCTATATTAAAAGGCATTTCATTTAATATAACAGGCTTTTAAAATGCAATATTTGTGCACAATGTCTACTTAAAATATCAAAGGGCGAAAGGCACTCATTATGTGGAACGACCCTATTAATGAAATTAGTAGGGTGGAATAGAATGAAATGAACAGTCAAAAGGACAAAAATGGGAGGAAATAATTGAAAGAAAGAAGAAAATAAGAAAGGAAATAAGATTTCTAAGAAAATTATATCATGAAATGAAAAAGGAAAATCCTAGTGTGGTGTCAGAGGCAGAATAAATAGGATTGGAGTGATTTTTAAAATGCCAATGATAAAACAGAGATAGTAATCACTTGTTTAAAAAAAGGGCTGATGTGAAAACGGCAGCTGTAAATAGGGCTGGTGTAATAAGCGCTTCACAAAATAAAATGTGATTTGATTGATTGACTTGAATGCAGTACGGCGAAAAACATTTATAAGGGACACACTGAACAGAAGACTGTTGATACGATCAGCAGAAAAATATAGATATAGTCATAAAAATGCATAGAACCACTTACTGAGGTTACAGTCTATCCTGATACAATCTGGTGGGAGAGAGAGCGAGATGGTGAGATCAAATCAAAAAAAGAGAGGCGAGAAAGGAGAAGAAAAGAGAGAGAGATAATAACATTTTACATCCTTCAAGGTACATTCTGCAGACAACCAAGCATTTCGCTAGGGGCCACCATCCGGGGACAGAGCTACGAGTCAGGATCACCCTTTCCACACCTCCGTCATCATCCCCCCATCATCCACCCCTCCCTCCATCCCTCCATCCACCCTTCAAAACCCACCCAGTCCCAATGCGCTACAGAAGGCAAGCTATTCACTCAATATTTGGTACAATAAAGCTCTCTCTATATATCACTGTAGGCCTACTTGATGGCAAGGGAACAATGCCCATTCAATAAGTTGAGGTTGATAAATGTACATTATACATTAATCAGATTATTGATATCTTGTGATGGACTATCCATTGGATAGATGAAGGAATATGTTAAGGTTATAAATGCTACATGTAGGACATGTGTGCGATTGAACATAGAAAACAAAGGATATATCTCATAGATAATAAACCTCCTTCTTATACTTGTCTTTGACAGAACTGTAGTAGATGTGATATGGTCCATTCACCATTATTTGTCACTAGCATGTCATTTCAAGCTGCATATTGAAATGTTTTATTTAACTAGGCAAGTCAGTTAAGAAGATATTCTTATTTACAATGACGGCCTACCCCGGCCAAACACAGACGACGCTGGGCCAATTGTGCGCCGCCCTATGGGACTCCCAAGCAAGGCCGGATTGTGATACAGCCTGGAATAGAACCAGGGTCTGTAGTGACGCCTCTAGCACTGAGATGCAGTGCCTTAGACCGCTGCGCCACTCAGGAGCCCATACAGAGAGTCAGGGAAACCAAGTCATTATTCCTATTCCCTATAGTAGCTTTTATCAGAAATTGATTAACCATGTGCAAACAATGGTTCCCTGCTTTGTGGTTGTGGGTTAGATACAGCTTGCCTTTTGTAGCCCCTTGGGTATGGAAACCAACAGCAGTAATATTAGGAAAGGGTGATCTGCACACCCCAGCCACAATAAGCCAAGCGCACACTTCTACATCTGGATGTACTAGAAGCTATGCTGGAATATGCTCTACAAACATTTTCACTCATCTTTATTCTACACTGCTTCCTCTGAAACGCATGTCTTCTGATAGAACATTGTAAAATGGCCGAGCTCTGTTATTGAGTTAGTGGTCTCTTATGCCCTCTGGTGGCGACAGGCTGTGTGTGCGTGTGGTTGAGGCTGAGGCGTGGTCTCGAGCTGTCAACCGCTACAGAATAGTGGACTCAAACAACCAGGAACCAGGCTCACTGTTATAGGGGGGAGGGTTGCGAATGCAGATATGAAGGTGATTTTCCATTCCTCAATGACAAAATAACCTAAAGAATGGTAAGGTTGTCCACAGCTTGTGTGAGTGAGGTGTACAGCATGTCAACTAATGTGATTGTATGGAGTTTGGACTGAAAAGTCAAAAAGAAAGCAAGTATTAGAGCATTGTTGTAATTTACGCAAGTGTGTCTTAGTCACAGAATGCAGAATGATTGATTTAAAACCATCTAATTGTATATTGATAATCTGATCATGCAGTGTCATCATCAAGTCAACATTATCAGTGCAAAGTGTGTCCCTGTACACTGTTTCATATTGACCAATTAACTAATCTTTAATTATCCCTATCTTAATGGTAAGCAGTAACACATATCCCCAAGATCCTCCTCTGATTCTATAATGATTCCACCTCCAATTAAAATCCTCCAAATGAGCTATGAATAGAAATGTTGATGTGGATATGACACCTCTGGGCATTGTGGGATTTGGATACGTTAGGGAGCCAGCTTTTAGGAGGAGGTAAACCAATATCTGGTTAATTTGGACACATTAGCACTATGGATTAGCATTTAGCCTCATTAGCTATGTGTTTAAGGGGCCGTGATTGTTCTGGGCCAAGGTGAATGTGGGTCTGTATGTGGGTGCTGTGGCGCGCAGGGCTGAGCAGCATGGCCGTCACAGGACCTCCGACCGTGTGTGTGTGCGTGCGTGTGCGTGTGTGTGTGTGTGTGTAGCTGTGGGACAACACTGGGCTCTGAGCCGGTCTCTCTGGCTGTTTGATCCAAGGGCCGCAGACATACAGGCCATTGAAGGGATGAAAAGTTCCATCTTCTGAGCCTTGGCCAGGTGAGAGAGAGATGAGAGAGAGAGAGAGAGAGAGAGAGAGAGAGAGAGAGAGAGAGAGAGAGAGAGAGAGAGAGAGAGAGAGAGAGAGAGAGAGAGAGAGAGAGAGAGAGAGAGAGAGAGAGAGAGAGAGAGAGAGAGAGAGAGAGAGAGAGAGAGAGAGAGAGAGAAAGAAAGAAAGAAAGAAAGAAAGAAAGAAAGAAAGAAAGAAAGAAAGAAAGAAAGAAAGAAAGAAAGAAAGAAAGAAAGAAAGAAAGAAAGAAAGAAAGAAAGAAAGAAAGAAAGAAAGAAAGGACTATGCTATGGAATTATTGGAGGAACCATCCTCTCCACCACCACCTCCTGTCCCTAATTTGGTGGCCCACACTCCTGTATCCAAGGGTGCACCTGGGTCCTGTTTCTCCCCGGCTCCTGCTCTCTCCCTTTAAAATATGTAATGTAAAGGGGCGGTTACCATCACTGCCTTAGGTCACAACAGTCTGCCAGGAGTCCAAACTATAGACAAATATTGAAGGGATTCTTCAGGATTTTGGTAATGTTGCCCTTTATCTACTTCCCCAGAGTCAGATGAATCATGGATATCATTTTTATGTCTCTGCGTGCAGTTTGATGGAAGTTGCTAACGAGCTCTAGCGCAATTGCTAATTAGCGTTTGTGCAGTGACTTGAAGTCTATGGTATCTGCTAGCATGCAGATACCCATAGACTTCCAGTCATTACGCTAAGGTTAGTTAGCATTGGCTCACGTAACTACCTCTAACTCCCTTCAAACTGCACGCAGAGACATCAAAATGGTATCCACCAGTTCATCTGACTCTGGGGAAGTAGATAAAGGGCCACATTACCAAAATCCTGAAGAATCCCTTTAAGGCTTAGCGCTGTAGAATAATATGCTTCTATATCCTTATTCCATTTCAACGTTTTAAAAGATATAGATATATTACTGCCTTCCAGTCTTTATTTTTTGTACTCCTTTAGAAAGATGTTAGAGTAGTCTATGGAACATTATGGCTTTACCATTCTCTATAGCACCACCTACTGGCAGACGGTCTGGACAACCAAACCCCTTTATCTTTCTTTAGCTAGAGATCTCTCCATAGGAATCAGGGGAGAAACAGAGCAAAGAGGCTACAGGGAGTAGGTCTAACCAGGGAAGCAGAGACAGGAGACAGGCTTGAAGTGACAGACAAAGGCTCAGGTTTAGGGGGTGGAGCTTGACGGAAGGGGTTAAGCGAAAACCAGAGGGGGTCATGGTGGGGTTGCCATGGGTTACCTAGATTGACGGTCAGCTTGATCCTGCCACCGTCCAGCTCTAGCCGCAGCGTGTCGGCGGACTCTTTGGAGGTGGTGGCCATGAGGAGGCCATAGGCCCGTTGGGACATGAACCGTAGCGCCACGTCCTCTGCCTCAGTGTGCATGGTGCCTGGGATGATGATCTTCAGGTACATGCTGCCGTCGTAGCTCAGCACCGTCGCCTCTGTAAGGGGGTGGAGGTATGGAGAGGAATGCAGAAGCACACATGAGCAGACACACAGACAGACACAGACAGACACATACATTATGGAGTGATAGTATGTTTAACAAGAGAACCCAAGATTAGAGATCTGACATTGTAGATTTTCCAATACACACATTGACACCCAGTGCAGAAAGGTCTTCCAAGGTTAGCAACGTGTCTTTTCTTTGACTAGAGAGGACGATAAAGGGAGGTGTTATAACAACTCTAATACAACTAACAGAATATATGATGTAGATAACATCATAGACACGTACAGCAAAACAATGTAGTCACCCCTGCAGCTGACTTTACGTAGATAACTTCTGTAGAGATGATTGACAGGTTGCCTAAGGAGGTCTCTGTGTATGTGGGTCAACACGTGTCACCATGGGCTAGGCTGATGCACCATGACTGGGTACTTCCCTTTTATTTAGGATGCATATGGTTTGGAGCACAAACCAAATACTGTATGATGCTACTGGTTAGGCCACTGAAATCCACTTTAACACAAAGCATTTTGGCTTTTGGCAAACAACTATTTGCTGTTGAATAAAACGGCTGACTCAGAAGGTTAGTTTCCAATCTTACTGTATTATTGAAGACCAAGTCCCACTACTTATACACTAATATTGAGTTAGACCACCCTGGTCAGACAAGTGACAACTAAGCACAATATTGTAACTCTTTTTCATTCACTTGCAGTATAAGATAACCACACTAGAGGGTAGGGAAGCACCACCAAAAACACCCACAGATCATCAGAAACAAACATTACACCAAAGCTGGTACCAAATGACCTTTCTTTCGATGACGTTCAGTCCTTCACTGCCTTGATTTCAATTCAGAATCTCTTGTTACCGTTAATAGGCCCCAACAGTATCCCTGAGTTGTGCATTCAATTCCAGTGGTGGAAAAAGTAGCCAATTGTCATACATGAGTAAAAGTAAAGATACCTTAATAGAAAATGACAAGTAAAAGTGAAAGTCACTCAGTCAAGTACTGCTAAAAGTCTAAAAGTATTTGGTTTTAAATATACTTAAGTATCAAAAGTAAATGTAATTGCTAAAATATACTTAAGTATCAAAAGTAAAAGTTAATGCTATAAATAATAAAAACGTCCTTATATTAAGCAAAACAGATTATTTTATTTTATTTACGGATTACCATGGACACACTCCAACACTCAGACATAATTTACAAACAAAGCATTTGTGTTTAGTGAGTCCGTCAGATCAGAGGCAGTAGGGATGACCAGGGATGTTGTCTTGATAAGTGTGTGAATTGGACCATTTTCCTTCCTGCTAAGAATTAGAAATCAAACTAGTACTTTTGGATGTCAGGAAAAATGTATGGAGTAAAAAGTTCACATTTTCTTTAGGAATGTAGTAAAGTAAAAGTACGTTTTCAAAACTATAATTAGTAAAGTTCAGATACCCCAACAAAATACTGAAGTAGTACTTCAAAGTATTTTACGTCACACCACTGCATTTCACCTGGGTCTCGAAGGAGATGCTTTCCTTTAGTGCTACGACACAGCAATCAGCCTACAGCTAATTAAAATGGATCAGACATATGTAGACGCTAGCACGTTGTGTCACCCCCGCATAGACAGACAGAGAGAGCAGCCTCGCACCACCTGGATATACAGTGGGGAAAAAAAGTATTTAGTCAGCCACCAATTGTGCAAGTTCTCCCACTTAAAAAGCTGAGAGAGGCCTGTAATTTTCATCATAGGTACACGTCAACTATGACAGACAAAATGAGAAAAGAAAATCCAGAAAATCACATTGTAGGATTTTTAATGAATTTATTTGCAAATTATGGTGGAAAATAGGTATTTGGTCACCTACAAACAAGCAAGATTTCTGGCTCTCACAGACCTGTAACTTCTTCTTTAAGAGGCTCCTCTGTCCTCCACTCGTTACCTGTATTAATGGCACCTGTTTGAACTTGTTATCAGTATAAAAGACACCTGTCCACAACCTCAAACAGTCACACTCCAAACTCCACTATGGCCAAGACCAAAGAGCTGTCAAAGGACACCAGAAACAAAAGTGTAGACCTGCACCAGGCTGGGAAGACTGAATCTGCAATAGGTAAGCAGCTTGGTTTGAAGAAATCAACTGTGGGAGCAATTATTAGGAAATGGAAGACATACAAGACCACTGATAATCTCCCTCGATCTGGGGCTCCACTCAAGATCTCACCCCGTGGGGTCAAAATGATCACAAGAACGGTGAGCAAAAATCCCAGAACCACACGGGGGGACATAGTGAATGACCTGCAGAGAGCTGGGACCAAAGTAACAAAGCCTACCATCAGTAACACACTACGCCGCCAGGGTCTCAAATCCTGCAGTGCCAGACGTGTCCCCCTGCTTAAGCCAGTACATGTCCAGGCCCGTCTGAAGTTTGCTAGAGTGCATTTGGATGATCCAGAAGAGGATTGGGAGAATGTCATATGGTATAACTTTTTGGTAAAAACTCAACTCGTCGTGTTTGGAGGACAAAGAATGCTGAGTTGCATCCAAAGAACACCATACCTACTGTGAAGCATGGGGGTGGAAACATCATGCTTTGGGGCTGTTTTTCTGCAAAGGGACCAGGAAGACTGATCCGTGTAAAGGAAAGAATGAATGGGACCATGTATCGTGAGATTTTGAGTGAAAACCTCCTTCCATCAGCAAGGGCATTGAAGATGAAACGTGGCTGGGTCTTTCAGCATGACAATGATCCCAAACACACCGCCCGGGCAACGAAGGAGTGGCTTCGTAAGAAGCATTTCAAGGTCTTGGAGTGGCCTAGCCATTCTCCAGATCTCAACCCCATAGAAAATCTTTGGAGGGAGTTGAAAGTCTGTGTTGCCCAGTGACAGCCCCAAAACATCACTGCTCTAGAGGAGATCTGCATGGAGGAATGGGCCAAAATACCAGCAACAGTGTGTGAAAACCTTGTGAAGACTTACAGAAAACGTTTGACCTGTGTCATTGCCAACAAAGGGTATATAACAAAGTATTGAGAAACTTTTGTTATTGACCAAATACTTATTTTCCACCATAATTTGCAAATAAATTCATAAAAAATCCTACAATGTGATTTTCTGGATATTTTTTTCTAATTTTGTCTGTCATAGTTGACGTGTACCTATGATGAAAATTACAGGCCTCTCTCATCTTTTTAAGTGGGAGAACTTGCACAATTGGTGGCTGACTAAATACCTTTTTTCCCCACTGTACGTGACAAGTCCAGATGGTGACAGTAAGCATCGTCGCTCTACCGAGCTCCACAAGCCTCCCCAGCCTCCCACCAGTTCAGTCAGCTAGCTCCCCATCCCTGCCAAGCTAACGTAGGTCCAAATGCCACCCATCCCCGAGTGCATAGCTCCTTTTAGCACACTGCAGCTGGTGGATGCTTTAGAGTGGCACGAGGGTAAGTCAATATAGCCTTATCATCTAAGCCTATTATGACTAGGGTTAGCTCGCTTGTAAGCATGAAACCAAGCCTAACTTAATCCCGACAGATCCCACTTCTGACACCGTCTCCCCACGTATCCCACCGCTGCCACCAAATGTCCCCATCCTGTTTCATCACCACCTGTTCCCCACTGCCCCGCTCTCCCCCGCTCCCCAGCCACTCCTCACCGATTTCACAGTTGCTGCCCAGGTAGCCGGTGCCGGTGCAGTCGCAGATGTAGCGGTTCCATCCCTCTTTACACAGGCCCCCGTTCCCACAGGGGGCGCTGCTACACCTCTTCTGCAGCTCGCGGGTGCAGAAGCTGCTAACGCCCGGGGAGCTCTGGATCTCGGCCAGGCGGCGCACGTCGCGGCTCTTGCCGTCGATGAAGAGGTCGCGGACGCAGCCCACGTAGCCGTAGTTGAGCAGGGCGGTCCAGACCTCGGGGGGCAGCACCAGGTCAGAGCGGGCCTCGGGGAGACCCCCCAGGAACATGTCGCTGTCCAGGTCCAGGATCTCACTGCCCTCGTTGGAGTTGAAGGGGATACTGCGGCTGTTCACTGAGATGGAGCCTGGGAGTGGAGGAGGAGGAGGAGAGAGGAGAGATAAGGGGGTATATACATGATGTCAAGTGTGTATGTGTCAGGACCGAGAGAGATGCAGGCAGAGGGGGTGGAGAGGTGTGTAGAACAGCTTTAAGACAGGACTGAGAGAGAGGCAGGCAGAGAGGGAGAAGAGGTGTGTAGAACAGCTTTTAGACAGGACAGAGAGAGGCAGGCAGAGGGGGTGGAGAGGTGTGTAGAACAGCTTTTAGACAGGACAGAGAGAGGCAGGCAGAGGGGGTGGAGAGGTGTGTAGAACAGCTTTTAGACAGGACAGAGAGAGGCAGGCAGAGGGGGGTGGAGAGGTGTGTAGAACAGCTTTTAGACAGGAGAGAGAGAGGCAGGCAGAGGGGGTGGAGAGGTGTGTAGAACAGCTTTTAGACAGGACAGAGAGAGGCAGGCAGAGGGGGTGGAGAGGTGTGTAGAACAGCTTTTAGACAGGACAGAGAGAGGCAGGCAGAGGGGGGTGGAGAGGTGTGTAGAACAGCTTTTAGACAGGACAGAGAGAGGCAGGCAGAGGGGGTGGAGAGGTGTGTAGAACAGCTTTTAGACAGGACTGAAGGACAGGGAGATAAGAAATAGAGTAGGTGGATGATGGAGAATGAGTATACAGCACAGGAGGTCAGTGGCACCTTAATTGGGGAGGATGGGCTCGTGGTAATGTCTGGAGCGTAATTAGTGGAATGGTATCAAATACATCAATCACATGGATTCCAAGAGTTTGATGCCATTCCATTTGCTCCGTTCCAGCCATTATTATGAGCCGTCCTCCCCTCTGAAGCCTCCACTGGTATACAGCATATAGTCTGTATTTATGTGTACATCTTTGCAACATAAGAGTACCTGGAAATATGTAGACTTTTTGCAATAGCTTCCTAGCTTGTACATTAGTAATGTCATGAACATATAAAAGTACTGATTTACTGCTTTGTAGATGTTCGTATCCTCACCTTTCCTTCCTTCCCTCTGGAAGTCCACATGGCACCACTCCCCGTCGTTCACCTTCTTATTACTGGTCTTCAGCTTGATACTCCCAGACCCCATGTCCATGAGCAGGTAGAGAAACCCATCCAGCAGCTCCATGGCGAAGTAGTCTGACTTCTTGTCCCGACCTAGTTTCTGCTCTTTAGTTCCCTGGGGGCGCCCGTGGCTGAACAGGAGCAGGCCGCTGGGTTCGGTGGTGCGGAAGTCGAAGGAGATGGAGCCTGTTTTCTTGGTGTTCCACTTGGGCAGGGCAATGAAGGACTCCGGGGACTCGAAGGTGACTGGGTCCAGGGCGGCCACGTCCTCACAGCGGAAGACAAGATCTCCGTTCAGGCTGATCTTAGGGTCCCGCTCGATGGCTAGCCGGGAGAGTTCTAGCTTGAAGTCGTTATTCTTGTACACCACCTACAGGGAAAGGGGGAAGGCGATAGAGACAAATTGGTTTTAGTATGGTCAGCTAATGTTAAGGTTCATGTTTACCTTCTGTATGCTGTGTTAGCAATCATAGACCCCACATAAAATTATGCATACAAGGGCCTACTGCCTAGTTTTATATTGATAGGTTTTGACAAAGACTACGCCCAACAATGCATCAGGGACTTTGAATGTGAAAAAATTCATTACAAACTAGTCTTTGAATACTGATGCCGTCTAGCTTTCTTTGGATATCTTGGAAAGAAAATGTGTCCATATAATTTACACTGCTTTACTATTCAAAAGACACTTCTCTCCTTCACGTTGAATTTAGCATCTCAGGGTCCAAATGCTAGAATTTTCAAAGGACTAACCATAGACTTTAAAAGAAGTGTGGCGTTTGTTTGTGTGAATGTGACACATAGTTTAGCAAACTCAATTATTCACAACGGCACTCCGGGAGAACTCAAGGTGCAGGAGGAAGGGAATAAAACAAGGAATAAACTAGATGCCTACAGAATAATGCAAATGTTCCTGACAGACTTTGATGTAGCACATTGTTTCAGCTAAAAACTGTCTACATTCTCCTGAGTGTCTCCATTCATAATGTACAGTATTAGGTGCTAAAACTATGGATAGTTTATTAAGCAGTCTGTCTTTTTTTCATGCAGCTTTTTCTGACCATGACCATCATGATGGCTGTCATCGGATGGGTTCTGGAAAGGTGGCACCCTGTGAAACCGCTGTGTGAGAACACCTCTTAGACACAGCAGCAAAGTGGGCTCTCATCCCAGAGTGCACACCCAGTCTTACAACAGCTCTTAATGCACACACACACACACACACACACACACACACACCACCACATTGACCATACACAGGCTCCTAGACACACACACACACACACACACACACACACACACACAAGCCCAAACACTGTCCCCTGAAAGTAGTGCTTTTAGAGTCGTGTTAGAAAGATTGCCATTCCAAGCACAGACTCCAATTTATTCTGTCCTATCAAGGCAGTGCATAGATACTGCAAAGTCAGCAACAAAAGTGGACCAGCTTAAATCTCACGGTTCACTGAAATTGTTTTAAAAACCCTAGAGTCAATTGACGCACTGGTGTGTAAATGTAACTTACATAACCAAATCTGTCAGTTTAAGCTAGAGATACAGTGCCTATGGAAAGTATTCAGACCCCATGACTTTTTCCAGATTTTGTTACATTACAGCCTTATTCTAAAATGGATAAAAAATATTTAAAAATCAGCAATCTACACACAATACCCCATAATGACAAAGTGAAAACAGGTTTTTATAAATGTTTGCAAATGTATTCAAAATAAAAAACAGAAATACAATATTTACATAAGTATTCAGACCCTTTGCTATGAGACTAAGAATTGAGCTCAGGTGCATCCTGTTTCCATTGATCATCCTTGAGATGTTTCTACAACTTGATTGGAGTCCACCTGTGGTAAATTCAATTGATTGAACATGATTTGGAAAGGCACACACCTGTCTATATAAGGTACCTCAGTTGACAGTGCATGTCAGAGCAAAAACCAAGCCATGAGGTCGAAGGAATTGTCCTTAGCGCTCCGAGACAGGATTGTGTTGAGGCAAAGATCTGGGGAAGGATACCAAAAAATCTATGCTGCATTGAAGGTCCCCAAGAACACAGTGGCCTCCATCATTTTTAAATGGAAGAAGTTTGGAACCACCAAGACTCTTCCAAGAGCTGGCCGCCCGGCCAAACTGAGCAATCTGGGGAGAAGGGCCTTGGTCAGGGAGGTGACCAAGAACCCGATGGTCACTCTGACAGAGCTCTAGAGTTCCTCTGAGGAAATGGGAGAACCTTCCAGAAGGACAACCCTCTCTGCAGCACTCCACCAATCAGGCCTTTATGGTAGAGTGGCCTGACGGAAGCCACTCTTCAGTAAAAGGCACATGACAGCCCGCTTCTCTGGTCTGATGAAACCAAGATTGAACTATTTGGCCTGAATGCCAAGAGTCACGTCTGGAGGAATCCTGGCATCATCCTTACGGTGAAGCATGGTGGTGGAAGCATCATGCACACAGCCAAGACAACGCAGGAGTGGATTTGGGACAAGTCTATGAATGTCCTTGAGTGGCCCAGCCAGAGCCCGATCGAATATCTCTGGAGAGACCTGAAAATAGCTGTGCAGCAACACTTCCCATCCAACCTGACAGAGCTTGAGAGGATCTGCAGAGAGGAATGGGAGAAACTCCCCAAATACAGGTGTGCCAAGCTTGTAGCATCATACCCAAGAAGACTCAAGGCTGTAATCGCTGCCAAAGGTGCTTCAACAAAGTACTGAGTAAACGGTCTGAAAACTGATGTAAATGTGATATTTCCATTCTTTTTTTTATTTTTTATATTTCAGCTGTTGTTCTTTTCTACATTAGAAAAAGTTCTAAAAACCTGTTTTTGCTTTGTCATTATGGGGTATTGTGTGTAGATTGATGAGGGGGAAAAAACGATTTAATCAATTTTAGAATAAGGCTGTAACGTAACAAAATGTGGAAAAAGTCAAGGTGTCTGAATACTTTCCGAATGCACTGTATCTGTTTTTTTTGCATTGGATGCATCTCAATCCACCACATCCTGCAGTGTTGCTCTTCCGCATCTGCGGTGATAGGTGGCAGAGCTAGAGCGGTGTTTATCAGACCATGGGATATCCCGAAAATCAGTCTTCTCACGAAAACGTCTGAATGGTTTGACCTACAAACCACCCCTCTGTAGAAAGGGGAGACTCTCACGACAACGATGGTCTTCTCCGTTTTGCTCCACGACCCCCACAAGTGTCAGGAGACTCGTCTGAAGTTGGTACAGTCGATGTGGCAACTTCTGTTTGGCAGCGTCCGAACCATTTGGGCTACAAACGAATGGGAGCGCACTGTGGAAATGGCAGATTCTCACGAACATGATGGTGTTCTCCGTTTTGCTCTATCACAAGTGGTGACAGCAGGCTTGGCTAACTCACTGAGTGTTTGATTGAGCCTGCCATGAGTGCTAGATAGGCAGGCATTTGCACTATTTCATTGATTTTATTACACCAGACATAGCTCAAGCAAGCCCAGCCAAAGTATTTAATAGAAAACAAATACCAATTGAACCCAGGTCTGAACTCCGGAAGCTAAACTCCAGAGGTTGCGGATACAACTTCTGCCATGTGGACCTCACAGTCTCGTCATTAGGATGGATTAGCAAGGCTAATAAGCTATGCTAACACTCTTTTGGCAGTCAACAAGCCGGCCACAGGAGACTTAACTCACGGTGTCAGATAGAGAGGGAGGGAGGAGGGGACAAGAAAGAGGGAGAGGAGAAAGAGGGAGAGGACGATGAGGACGATCCCTCACAATGCTGGTATTGTGATGTCTGAGATGCCAGACAGAGTGAGTCAGGGGACACAGACAGCGATGAAAGCCTTCATTCAGCCAAGAGGGCTATGAGCCAATACCTGTCTGGCGCTATTCTAACACAGCCTGTAAGAACGTTTCTGGTTTTATAAAGAGACACATTTCAATCAGTATATTCACTGCATCTTGCTGTGAGGACCAGAGGACTTGTTTGTGAGGGTCAGGAATCAAATGCACTTATTTTACAAGTCAGTCTGAGGTATGTAGACATCATTACAGTACAGTAAAGTACATGAGCGATAATCAAACTTTCAGTGAACTTTAGCGAGTTTAGAGGTAAGACAGCCTTCTGTGTCCGTCTGAACATTATTGCTAAGGTTCTATACTAAGATAACACTTTTATCACTTTTCTGATGTTATTTAACGACTTTTGCCAATAACTTTTGCCAGAATGTCTGTCTCAATCGATGACATGTATCGGCTTAGGGTTTTCACTGTTCTGACGGCTAGCACTATGGCTGGGCCATTCCTCTTCTTCAGGGTGACTGGATTGATTTGTTTAGTCATTGAGAAACTCGGACAACCAAAGCAGCGGCTGCTGCAGTCCAGCAAGCAGCCAGCCTGCGGCAGACATAATCACTTTCACTGATGCTCCCAGGTGCTGGGGACCTCATGATGGGTGAGTGGAGTGGTGTGGTGTGGTGTGTGTGTGTGTGTGTGTGTGTGAGGGGGGGTGTTTGTGTGTGTGTGTTAGTGTGTGTGTGTGTTAGTGTGTGTGTGTGTGTGTGACTGAGAGAGAGAGAGAGAGAGAGAGAGAGAGAGAGAGAGAGAGAGAGAGAGAGAGAGAGAGAGAGAGAGAGAGAGAGAGAGAGAGAGAGAGAGAGAGAGAGAGAGAGAGAGAGAGAGAGAGAGAGAGAGAGAGAGAGAGAGAGGAGGTTGTTGGCCATCATTTCATATCATTTCCTTGTGTGTGTGTGTTTAAGGGGGTTGTTGTAGGTGTGAATGTTATTTTCATCTGGAAAAACAGACCAGGGTCATTTTGAAGAGGAATAATTATTTTGTTGCCACTACGTGTTGTAGTTTAAATACAGGTGTGATGCAGGAAACAAGACTGCTTCTAATCACCAACCACTGCAAATGGGTGTTTCTCTGTTACTTTCAAGCCACCTCACACGCACAGGCCTAAACACACACACACACACGTGCACACACATACACACATGCATGCACACACAAAGTCACTCACGCACACACACGCACAGGCAATCAGCCAACTCTCAACTCATTTCCCATTGTGGTGATGTGAATTGGGAAGGCTGCCCGCTGAGGTGCCTGAGTAAAATGTGTCTGAAATGAGGGGTGGAGCGGGATCCTATCATCCTACCAAGGTGAGGCTCACAAGGAGCTGTGGAGCGATAGAGCGGGAATAAGAGGGAGGGAGGAGAGGGGAATCAGTCGAAGAAATCAATTTTTAATTTGGCTGTCAGGATGGTAAAGCTGGTGTATCAGCAACACTGGCATTGACTTAATTACACACATACCTGGAGAGAGAGGGAGAGGGGGAGAGAGAGGGAAGAGATAGGGAAGAGAGAGGGAGAGGGGGAGAGAGAGGGAAGAGATAGAGAAGAGAGAGGGAGAGGGGTAGAGAGGGAAGAGATAGGGAAGAGAGAGGGAGAGGAGAGAGAGAGGGAAGAGATAGGGAAGAGAGAGGGAGAGGGGGAGAGAGAGGGAAGAGATAGGGAAGAGAGAGGGAGAGGAGAGAGATAGGGAAGAGATAGGGAAGAGAGAGGGAGAGGAGAGAGATAGGGAAGAGAGAGGGAGAGGAGAGAGAGGAGGGAGAGGAGGGTGTGAAAGAGGGCAATAGCAAGGTCATAAGTTGAGAGAAGGAGAGATGGCAGAGGGGGAGACAGATGGTAATATGGGGAGAAAGAGAGCAAATCCACAGTGTTACCTGAGAACAATACAAGATAAACCCTAATTCTTTAAGGCTCCTCTCTGGATCCTACTTTTCCTTTCTTTTAACTCACTCCCTCTATCCCTCTCTCTCTTTTCTATCTCACTCTCTCCTCTCTCTCAATCTCTCGTATTTCCTTCATTGGATATCTCGCTCCTGGAGGCTCCTGGCCAGGCGTATCAAAGGCCTTTCGTGCCACTAGGAACTTGAAAGCACAGCCACAGCCCTGACACAAGACTTCTAATCCTGCCCACAGTATTGACCAACAGGATGAAATGGCCTACAGTCTGAAGCAGCACCTCTCTCTCTCTTTCTCCCTCTCTTCCTCTCTCTCTCTCTCTCTCTCTCTCTCGTTCCTCTCTCTCTCCCCTCTCTCTCTCTCTCTCTCTCTCTCTCTCTCTCTCTCTCTCTTCACTCGCTCTTCTCTCTCTTTCCTCTCTCTCTCCCCTCTCTCTTGCTCCCCCCTCTCTCTCTCTCTATCTCTCTCTCTCACACACTCTCTCTCTCACACACTCTCTTCACTCGCTCTTCTCTCTCTTTCCTCTCTTATTTCTCCTTCATTCACATCTTCTCACTTTTACTTTGTATCCTCTTCCCCCTTTATCACTGTGTTATGCAGTCTTCCCTCACAGGCTTCACTCTTTCTTGCCTCGACATCTTCCTTTTCCAATCCCCGTGTCTGCACCCCTTCATCTGTTCATTCAGTCCCACCCCTTTTCTCTTGCTCATCCACTTCTTCTCTTCTCTCTGCTTTTTCACCTTCCCTTCATCCTCCTCACCTCTCCCTCCTTCTTTCCCTCTGTTTGTGGATTGAATGTATAGTCATCACATCAAATCACATTTTTATTTGCCACATGCACCGAATACAACAGGTGTAGACCTTACAGTGACATGCTTACTTACAAGCCCCTTATCCAACAATGCAGTTTTAAGATAAATAAGCTTTAAGTAAAAAATAGATAAGTAAAAAATAAAAAATAATATTAAATAATTAAAGAGCAGCAGTAAAATAAAATAACAGTAGGCAGGTTATATACAGGGGGTACCGGTACAGAGTCAATGTGCGGGGGCACAGGTTAGTCGAGGTAATCACAAGACTAGAAATGCTTTGGGAGGATGATTTGATGAGGGAATTTCCCCAATAGCAACCAAAACAACGAAAATGTAATTGTGAAAGTGTAATAAAGTTAGAGATTAGGCGATTGCTATATGATTCATTAAAACTGATGAAACAATAATTACTTATAGAGAAAGAGATGGGAATATGACACCAATACCTTCCTTATAAAGATTATCTGATTTAATAAGTCATTTAATTGGAGTGGTCCTCTTCTCAGCTTGTTAAGTTGTGGCTTGGAGCCTTATTGGGGAGGACAATTATTTCATACCAACTATGGTGATTTATCAGTATATTTCCTCCCAGAGTTAGGAGAATAACTTAGCTTCCCTGAGAAAATATCCAGCCTGTTTATAGGAGGAATTATGATGCATCTAAAAGCCTGTCTGACACCTCCTACTCTCTCTCCCTCTCACACACACACACACACACACACTAGCCCACATTACATCTGTGGACAGTTTGTGTACGCGAGCAAATATGAGTCAGTGTGTGTGTGTGTGTGTGTGTGTGTGTGTGTGTGTACATGTCTGTGCGTGTGTGGATGTTTGTATGTGTGTGTGTGTGGGTGTATGTGTGTTTCTGATTCCCCCCTCGATCCCCAGTACTGAAGCAGAGAGACACTCACGTCTTTGAGGCAGCCCATGAAGTTGTTGCTGACGGGTGATCCGGGCAGGTCCGCAGTATTGGGACTCCCCCCAATGTAGAAGAAGTCATCTGAGCCCAACATGGTGTAGTCCTCCTGGGTATAACCAGTAGTGGTCAAAATACCATCCACTGATATGGTCACCTGGTACGGGCATGTCCCAACAGACACAGGTAGGTAGAGAGGGATAGATAGATGGAGAGAGAGAAAAGAGAAAGAGTAGAGGAGTGGGAAAGGAAAGGAAAGGAAAGGAAGAAGTTGGATTAAACACTGGCGGTAAGCGGGTCTGTCCCCTACGGTGGGACGTTACTCGTTATCGATTGGTCGCGTTTGCGCAGCTCAGAGGGGAGTCGTTTGGGAATGCAGTTGCTGGGGTTGACCACAAGGACGGCGCTGTTTTCACTCTCTAATAACAGGTCTCAAGGGCATATTAATCACTGATAATATCCACACATTGTTAAATGCATGCCCTTGCAGAGTCAAACAACTGATAAACCTCAATGCTTGACTATTCTGTCTGCGTTCCCAGTCAAACATAACCTCAATCAAGAGAATCGGGGGATAAAAATAACTTTCTTTTCATATTTAATTGCCAAAAGTCGTGTCTTTTGTCTGAGGTTACGGTTGCGAGCGGCATCTTTGATCACTGACAGAGTGGAAAGCATCAGGCTGAATCAAACGTCCACTGGCAGAAACCTGATGGAGGGGAGATAGCACCGACTGAGAAGAGAAACACGCCTTTGTTTTCCTTTCATGGAACGTAAAAGGTGTCAACCGTCTGTTTTAAAGGCTCCCTCAGGCCCTTCGGGGGAAGATTGTCCGTTTTTGACAGAAAGGCACCAGGCGCGTAGACATATTCATGCACTCTGTCTGCTGAATGTTAAGTTCTGGGTCTATTCATTAGTATTTCCAAGACACCAGAGTATCCTTCAGTTCAGAGTCACTGTCAGTTGACCTTAATTTGATTATTGCAGAGTTGAGATGAGAGAGGGACTCTTTAACATGTAACACCAGGCTCCGTCTTAGCTCCAGACTACTCAGGGTGGGGGAGGAAATCAGACATGAAATCTGTCCAATTGAAGTTCCTATGTGATGTGAATAGATAAAAATACGCCATTTGCCTTGTAACGGTTTATACATTAGATGTGGTGTTTATAATTGAATGTCCACCCATTATAATAATGAATGTTTTGATGACTGTTTTGATGACTGAGGAACACTGTGACTGTGTTTGCCAGGAGTTTTGTGGAAATAGACCAGTGTCTTGCCAAGTGACTTGATTTGGACCTGATTTGATTTGGATCTGATACAGTCCGATACTAATTTAATTGATAGTGTAATTATACTAACAGTCCTGGATAGAGTCCCTACGATGCTCTCATCTGTTGATCCACATACACACTGAACTACACACAAACCAACAGCCCTGCTCTGGAATAACATTGCAATGAATAACATTGCATTTCCACAGTACAAATGCTTCATACTGGGTGTCTGCGTAGTTTGGGACTCACTGTTCTCTTATCCAGGCTGTTTGGAGGTGATAGAAAACAGACAATTATTTTCTTCTTTATTTTCTATTTTAATACAGTAGGGGAGAGTGGGGTAAGTTGAGCCACCGTTGTTTCTAGAAAACCATACACAAAATTAATCATTTGGAGAAATAAAATTGGTAGAGGTCATAATTTCATGGAGTCTGTGAAGGAAAACGTGGTAAGCAAGTTAGGTCCTAAAAACGGATTTTCACCAAGTCAAATTAATTTATTGTGTTAGAGGTTTCATGATGCTTGTATCTAAACGAAAGTAGATACTTTTAAGATTGCTCTATACATCAGTTGGGGTCTCTATAAGCTTCATAACCTAGTATGAAAGTGCATCCTTGTAGCTGTGGGGGCTAATATAGTCTAAATGTTCGCCTTGGGGTAAATTGAGCCAATGGCCATGGGGTAGGTTGAGCCAATGGTTGAGCCAATGGCAAGTTGAGCAAATTGAAGTGTTTTCTTCCCAGGTGTAATGCAAGGCATTATCTCTGGGATATAAGGTAACAACAGGGCCTATCTTAAAAGGGATTTTAAAAAGTACAAAGCGTTTGTTAGGTGTTAAGCCTGTATTAAAATATCATTTAAATGAATGTGTTGAATTGTGTTTGGGAAATAAAGATAGACATGGTTTTAAAAAGGTAGTGGTAATATTTCATTCAGTACATACATTTGTAGGTGGCTTAAATTACCCTGTCCCGCGGCTCAATTTACCCCATACCTGGGGTAAGTTTTGCAAAAAGACCACTTTGTTTTGGACAAGCTATGTTTTTATAACTGTAATGTTTACATTAAATCAGATTATTTCCAGGGATACACAACATCCTGAAATATATGTCAAATCAACTCAAAGTTTATTGGTCGCTAACACGGCTTTGCAGATGTTATAGCAGGTGCAGTGAAATGCTTGTAGATAGGCATGCCCAGCCTGAATTCAAACATATATATCACACCCATCTACACACAATACCCCATAATGACAAAGTGATGTGTTTTTTGAAATATTTGCCTCATGTATTGAAAGGGAAATAAAGAAATCTAATTTACATACTGTAAGTATTCACACCCCTTTGCTATGACACTCCAAATTGAGCTCAGGTGCATCCAATTTCCTTTGATCATCCTTCAGATGTCACTACAACTTGATTGGAGTCCACCTGTGGCCAATTTAACTGTTTGGACATGATTTAGAAATAAACACACCTCTATATAAAGTCCCACAATGGATAGTGGATGTCAGAGCAGAAACCATACCATGTCATAGCAGAAACAGTACCATGAATTCCAAAGGAACTGTCCTTAGATCTCAGAGATATTTATCTGGGGAAGTGTATAGAACAATTTCTAGAAGTTTCCAAGAGCACAGTGGTCTCCATCAAAAATATGGAACTACCCAGACTCTGCCTAGAGCTGGCAGTCCGACCAAATTGACCAACTGAGCAAGAAGGACATTGGTCAGGGAGGTGACCAAGAACTCAATGACCACTCTGACAGAACTACAGAGTTCCTTGGCTGAGATGGGAGAACCTGCCAGAAGGACAACTCTCTCTACAGAACTTCACCAATCTGGGCTTTATGGGAGCTTAGCCAGACGGAAGCCACTCCTGAGAAAAATACGTATTACAGCACGCCTGGAGTTTGCAAAAAGGCATGTGAAAGACTCTGAGATCATAAGTCAAAAGATTATGTGGTCTGATAAGACAAACATTTAACTCTTTGGCCTGAATGCAAAGCGCTATGTCTGGAGAAAACCAGGCACAGCTCATCACCTGTCTAACACCATCCCTACTGTGAAGTGTGGTGGTGGCAGCATAATGCTATGGGGATGCTTTTCAGCGCCAGAGACTGGGAGACTGGTAAGGATAGAATGGAGCCAAATACAGGCAAATCCTTGACAGGAACCTGCTTCAGAGTGCAAACAGCCTTAGTATTGGGCCAAGATTTACATTCCAACAGGACAATGATCCCAATCATACAGCCAAAGCAATGCTGGAATGGCTCCAGAACAAGAATGTGAAAGTCCTTGAGTGGCCCAGCCAAAGCCCAGACTTGAATCCCATTGAAAATCTGTGGAAAGACTTGAATATTGCTGTTCACCTCCACTCCCTATCTAACTTAACAGAGCTTGAGAAGATCTGCAAGGAAGAATGGGAGAAAATCCCCAAATCCAGATGTGCAAAGCTGATACAATCATACCCAAGATGACTCAAAGTTGTAATCGCCGCCAAAGCTGCTTCTACAAAGTATTGACTCGGGTGTGAATACTTACGTAAATGAGATATTTCTGTTTTTCATTTACAATTAATTTACAAACCTTTCAAAAAACATGTTTTCACTTAGTCATTATGGGGTATTGTGTGTAGATGGGCGAGAAAAAAAATCTATTTAATCAATTTTGAATTCAGGCTGTAAAAACAAAATGTGGAATAAGTCAAGGGGTATGAATACTTTCTGAACGTACTGTATATCTATGTAGATATCTTTGTTAGAAAGAATACTATATTTCCTTTGAGGGAGTGATGCTGAATTTAAAAAATGGCTCAACTTACCCCACTCTCCCTTACCTGTAGGTTGATTTTGAGTATCTATTGAATCGGTTTTGTGGATAGTTACAAATGTAATTTTTTTCTACCAATTTAGATTAAATGTAGCCTACGAAAATGTTCACTTACATTACATTGTATTCTGTAGAAAATATTAGATCAAAAGATTTATTCAGCAATCAAATACTTTAAACAGCTCCATACAGATAACTCAACCTTGACTGGCAACTGACTGCTTTATAATAACGGTTTTCCCTCATCACAATCAATAACAGACCAGTTGAGTACCAAACTGTGAAAAAATCTATTTCCATTTCATGAAAAAATTCCACAAATATGCCTGAGTTGAAAGTGAAAACCATGGTGCCTCATTCTTTTGAGGTCTTGAAAAGAACCCTGACAACAACTGCACTCCAAATGTCTCATCCCCAGCTGAGCGCTCGGCTATTCCTTTTTATTTGGTCTTTTTTTTTTTTTTTGACGTACTTCCCTCGAAACAGGGCAACCCATTTTTATGTCTGCTGTCACTACTTGAGGAGAATACATAGAGGCCAGTTTCGGTTGTGTTTATAGGAGACGTGGAAGAGGAGGTGGTGGAGGTGGAGTTGGGCACATCCCTGGTCATCCTGGGGTGCAGGGCTGTCGATATGTTCGCCTGAGGGCAACTTCTCTGGATGGGGGAGGGGTCCTGTGGGGGGAGGAATCCTGTGGGGGGAGGAGACTGAGGGGGGAGAAGGGAGTAGGGTCAACGTTACCGGCTATCAGTCTTTCGAGAAGCATCACAGCCCAACTGGCCCAAGTGATTCCAACACAGGAAGTTGGTGGCACCTTAATTGGAGAGGACAGGCTTGTGGTAATGGCTGGCGCGGAATAAGTGAAATGCTATTAAATACATCAAACACATGGTTTCCATGTGTTTGATGCCATTCCATTTGCTCTGTTCCAGCCATTATTATGAGCCGTCCTCCCCTTAGCAGTCTCCACTGGATTCGAAGTACGAGTGAGTTTGACACACGCTAATACAAAACCAAGGATCCATCGCAATTGAGTTCTCACTCCACGAACAACACAGCCTCTTCTTGGCTGCTATAGTCCAGAAAATCAGGGCACCGCATGGAACGCTATTTGAACCCCTTTCCGGGACAGAATAAGATACCAACTGCAGCGATTAAGGCAGGTTTGGCAGCGGGCCCTGTGTTATTTAGCTGTGTGGTGGTTGTCAGTGCAGCGCTACGCTAGCCTGGCACTGGGTCCAGTAGTTAACATCATTAGAGGGCCATTAATGGAGGGAGAGTCAGCCAGCTGCCAGCCACCTGTGAGGATTACATTTTACAGCATTTTACAGCTGAAAGAAGAACATTGGAGATTAGCACTGATTTTGGCCCAATCCCTCTCTCTTTCTCTCCCTCTCTCTCTCTCCGTTCTGCCTGCCCCTCTGGATACCGAACCTCTCAGATCACCCATTGACACACATTCATGCAAGTAACAAGAAGTAGTTTCATTGTAGTCTCCATTCAACTATCTTTTTAAAAAATACTGTGTACTGGCAATCTACCTAAATGTGTTATGCTGCTAATTGTTCCAATTTGGTTATCTCCATTTGTCCAGGTGACAAGACATTCAGTTGAATCAGGGGATCTGGCTTTTGGCCAGAGCAACTGTCTACAGAATATTAAGCTTTAGGGCTATTGAGGACGGTACAGTAGGTTTTGCCTCAGTCTTCAGCTCAACAGAATATTATTGTCTGGCCTGATGTTGCTTGTGGTTGCATCATCATCCACTGGCCTGAGACTAACTGGTGATGATGACATCACAGCTCGCTGCTGGTTCAAAATCCCTAGTTGCCTCAGATGCTCCAGAGCTAGACAGTAGGCTGGAGAATCTGGAGAAACAACAGCCCCAGAATGTCTGCACATATATGATTTCGAGGTTTCTAATCTTTCACAAATAATACAAATCACATCATTTTAAATAGTACTAGAGAGAATGTGCCTGGATATTGCTCTTGGGCCTTTCTTTGTTTGTATTTCTGAATATCCATATGTCTGGAATCCAACAGCTCTTTCTTAAACAGTGTAGTCAGCCCCTCTCTCTGCCTGACCTAAAAGGAGATGGAACATTCACCATCGTCGCAACCACAGTCTGAACTCATCACCTGTCATGCAACCTGTCACTATCCTTTATTTCTATCTTTCTCAGACAACACACACACAATGCTGTGCATGTAAACACACACACACACACACACACACACACACACACACACACACACACACACACACACACACACACACACACCCTCTCATCCAAGCTTGGCCTTGATCGAATAACTCTGTATGGCGATTGACGTTCTCTGTGTGCTTGTTAATGGATCAATAACGTCTGAATTTCAATTTCTGAAAGGCTGACTATCAAATTTCTGAAAGACTAACCTGCCTTCAGCTGACTACCCATAATGAAATACTAACTTGTCTTCAGCTGACTACCCATGATGAAAGACTAACCTGTTTTCAGCTGACTACCCATGATGAAAGACTAACCTGTCTTCAGCTGACTACCCATGATGAAAGACTAACTTGTCTTCAGCTGACTACCCATGATGAAAGACTAACCTGTTTTCAGCTGACTACCCATGATGAAAGACTAACCTGTCTTCAGCTGACTACCCATGATGAAAGACTAACCTGTCTTCAGCTGACTACCCATAATGAAAGAATACACATACGAGGTCTGGATCATGTCCTCATGGCTGCGACCTGATGCTGGAGGCTTAGGGACACGCTTTAGAGGTAACACCTGGCACGGCACGAGACAGGATGTGTCAAGGCAACAGTGACTACAAGGTAATACCACTAAGATCACATGGGGATCAAGGATACAGGCTGAGGATGAGAGAGATGGGGGTTTGTGAAGGGTTTTATTGACTCCTGAGCTTCCGCTTTTCCTCTCTGTCAACATGAAAGGATTGTATCCAGATCATAGCAATGACAATCCATTATACTGTGTATACTGGGTCAGTGAACCGATCCAGTCGCTTTAAACCTATTCGCTCTAATCCGAGATACATACTGTATGATCAGGTTTCTTCATGCAGGTACTTAGAAGGAACAAGGAGAGGGCAGAATCAGTGAAGCCAATTCCCCCAGAGCTGCACCATACGCTCGAAGCCATTGCCCTTTTACCATTGATTTCTGAAAAAGCAGACAATGAATGCACTCTTAATAATGGGTAAATGGAGTGGGTCGTTGTATTTTTTTTTTTTCTTCGATTTTACATCTAAAATAAACTAGTAAATGGTACATCATCTTTAAATGTTAACACAGAATTGGTGTAATGTTTAGTGTAGTTATCCTACTGAAGTCTGGCAGGGTAGCTTTCTAGCAGTGCCATCAGCCTTACATTTCCTCACGTATCCTATTATACAGCAGGAGACAATTGTATTTATTTAACCTTTATTTTATCAGGGTGTCACGACTTCCGCCGAAGTTGGTGCCTCTCCTTGTTCGGGCGGCGTTCGGCGGTTGTCGTCACCGGCTTTCTAGCTGCCACTGATCTACGTTTCTTTTTCCATGTGTTTTGTCTTGATTGTACATACCTGGTTCCCATTACATTATATTATTTCCCTATTTAACCCTCTGGTTCCCACATGGTTTTGTGCGTGTTTGTTCTTTGTTTTGGGTCCAAGACTTATGTGAGCTGGGGTGTTTTCCCTGCGTGGAAATTAGTGTTGTTTATTTTTTTGGAGTAAAGTACGTCGTTTACTCAGTTCTGTGTCCTGCGCCTGACTCCGTCCTACCGCTGCACATTGACACTTGACAGAAACACGCACCCCACATGGAGTCAGCAGGTGCATCCAGTCCTCCGGTACCAGTGGAGGAGCGCGTCCAGCAGCACGCGACGATGCTCCAGAATCTTGGCACAGCCATGGATCGCATGTTGCAGACCATGGAGCGATGGGAGAGAGGGGTTTTTCCCACAACCCCATCAACTTCAGATCAACCCACACCGATGTCCACCCCTCCGTCACCTGGACCCAGTGGGATTCGTCTCTCGCTCCCGAGGGCATATGATGGGACGGCTGCCGGGTGCCAGGGGTTCCTGCTCCAGGTGGAGCTCTACCTGGCATCCATCCACCCGGCTCCCTCGGGATACGAGAGCGTGTCCTCCCTCATCTCCTGTCTGTCGGGGAGAGCGATTGAGTGGGCCAGCGCTTCCGGGCGGTCTTCGATCATCCACCTGAGGGGAGAGCGGCGGGGGAACGCTTGTTCCACCTCAGACAGGGGAAGAGGAGCGCACAAAACTTCACACTGGACTTCAAGACCTTGGATGCCAGCGTGGGATGGAATGAGAGGGCCTTGATTGACCATTACCGGTGTAGTCTACATGAGGACATTCGTCGGGAGCTGGCATGCAGGGACACCACCCTTACCCTCGACCAGCTGGTGGATTTATCTATACGGCTGGATAACCTGTTGGCCACCCGCGGACGTCCAGGTCAGGGTCCGTCCATTCCATTCCCCAGCACCTCCGACCCTACCCCTATGGAGCTCGGAGGTGCTGCTCTAAGGGTGACCGGAGGGGGGGGCGTTTCCTGCACCAACTGTGGCCGCAGAGGGCACACTGCTGGTCGGGGCTGGGGAGGTTCCCCAGGGAGTTGAGGCAGCAGGCAGGGCACTGTTGGATCATCCCAGGTGAGTAGGCACCCGACTCACCCAAAGCTCCCTGTTGCGCACATGTGTGTATGCATAGAATTTCCTGAGTTTTCCCCGCCTTCCCAGCATAAGGTGCTAGTAGATTCAGGTGCAGCTGGGAACTTTATTGACCGTTCATTTGCACGTAGATTAGGGATCCCTATTGTTCCTGTTGATGTGCCCTTCCCTGTACATGCCTTAGATTGTCGTCCTTTAGGGTCGGGCCTGATTAGGGAGGTCACAGCTCCACTATGGATGAAAACACAGGAGGGTCATGAGGAGAGAATTAGTTTCTTCCTGATCGATTCTCCTGCGTTTCCTGTGGTGTTGGGCTTCCCTGGTTGGCCTCTCATGACCCCACTATTTCGTGGTAACAGAGGGCTCTCAAGGGATGGTCACATCAGTGCTCAGGGAAGTGTGTAGGTGTTTCCATAGGTGCAACTACGGTGGAGAGTCCGAACCAGGTCTCCACTATGCACATTCCCCCCGAATATACCGATTTGGCTCTCGCCTTCTGTAAAAAGAAGGCGACTCAACTACCACCCCATCGACAGGGGGATTGTGCGATAAATCTCCAGGTAGGCACTTCCCAGGAGTCACGTGCATCCTCTGTCTCAGGAGGAGACGGTGGCTATGGAAACATATTTCTCAGAATCTCTGGGACAGGGATACATTTGGCCTTCCACTTCACCTGCCTCCTCAAGTTAATTTTTTTGTGAAGGATGGAGGTTTACGCCCGTGCATTGAATATCGAGGTCTAAATCAGATCACTGTGAAGTACAGTTACCCACTGCCTCTCATAGCCAATGTGACAGAGTCATTGCACGGGACTAGATATTCAGGGACCTGCACGGGCAGGGTGTAGTGGTGTATATAGATGACATTCTAATATACTCCGCTACACGCGCCGAGCATGTGTCCCTGGTCCAACAGTCCGTCTCCTTTCTAGGGTACCGGCTATCCACGTCAGGGGTGGAGATGGAGAATGACCGCATTTCAGCCGTGCTTAATTGGCCGACTCCAACCGCGGTAAAGGAGGTGCAGCGGTTCTTAGGGTTTTCCAACTACTACCAGAGGTTTATCCGGGGCTTTGGTCAGGTAGTGGCTCCCATTACCTCCTTGCTGAAGGGGGGACTGGTGCGACTGCAGTGGTCAGTCTCCCGAGTGGCGCAGTGGTCTAAGGCACTGCATCGCAGTGCTAGCTGTTCCACTAGAGATCCTGGTTCGTATCCAGGCTCTGTCGTAGCCGGCCGCGACCGGCAGACCCATGGGGCGTCGCGCAATTGGCCCAGCGTCGTCCAGAGTAGGGGAGGGAATGGCCGGCAGGGATGTAGCTCAGTTGAAAGAGCATGGTGTTTGCAACGGCAGGGTTGTGGGTTTGATTCTGCAGGGGGTAGGAAAAAATGTATGCATTCACTAACTGTAAGTCGCTCTAGATAAGAGCGTCTGCTAAATGACTAAAATGTAAATGTCAGCTGGGGCGGACAGGGCTTTTGGTCACCTGAAGGCTCTGTTTACCTCGGCTCCCGTGCTGGCTCATCCTGATCCCTCTTTGGCATTCATAGTAGAGGTGGACGCGTCCGAGGCTGGAATAGGAGCTGTGCTGTCTCACCAAAGCTCCGCCCCTGTGCTTCCTTTTTGAAGAAGCTCAGCCCGGCGGAGCGAAACTATGATGTGGGGGACCGGGAGCTGTTAGCTGTTGTCAGGGCTCTGAAGGCGGGGAGGCATTGGCTTGAAGGGGCTAAACACCCTTTCCTCATTTGGACTGACCACCGCAATCTGGAGTACATCCGGGCAGCGAGGAGACTGAACCCTCACCAGGCAAGGTGGGCCATGTTTTTCACCCGTTTTGTTTTCATCCTATCCTACAGACCAGGTTCCCAGAACGCTAAGGCAGACGCACTGTCCCGGATGTATGACACAGAGGAGCGGTCCACCGATCCCACTCCCATACTTCCGGCTTCTTGCCTGGTGGCACTGGTGGTATGGGAGGTTGACACGGACATCGAGCGGGCGTTATGTACAGAGCCCACTCCCACCCAGTGTCCAGTTGGGCGTCTGTACGTTCCGTCTGACGTCCGCGATCGATTGATCTGTTGGGCTCACACGTCACCCTCCTCTGGTCATCCTGGCATCGGTCAGACAGTGCGCTGTCTTAGTGGGAAGTACTGGTGGCCCACTTTAGCTAAGGACGTGAGGGTTTATGTTTCCTTCTGCTCGGTGTGTGCCCAGTGTAAGGCACCTAGACACCTGCCCGGAGGGAAATTACAACCCCTACCCGTTCCACAATGGTCACACCTATCGGTGGACTTCGTGACGGATCTTCCTCCATCACAAGGTAACACCACGATCCTGGTCGTTGTGGATCGGTTTTCTAAGTCCTGCCGTCTCCTTCCTTTGCCCGGTCTCCCTACGGCCCTACATAGTGTGGAGGCCCTGTTTACCCACGTCTTCCGGCACTATGGGGTGCCTGAGGATATAGTGTCTGATCGGGGTCCCCAGTTCATATCGAGGGTCTGGAGGGCGTTCATGGAATGTCTGGGGGTCTCGGTCAGCCTGACCTCAAGTTTTCACCCCAAGAGTAATGGGCAGGTGGAGAGAGTTAACCAGGATGTGGGTAGGTTTCTGCTGTCCTATTGCCAGGATGGGCCGGGGGAGTGGGCGGCTTTCATCCCCTGGGCAGAGATGGCCCAAATCTCCTTCCGCCACTCCTCCACTAACATGTCTCAGTTTCAGTGTGTACTAGGTTATCAGCCGGTCCTGGCACCATGGCATCAGAGCCAGATCGATGCACCTGCGGTGGATGAATGGTTTCGGCACTCGGAGGAGACATGGGACGCTGCCCATGTGTGCCTGCAACGGGCCATCAGGCGACAGAAGGCGAGTGCCGACCGCCACCGCAGTGAGGCCCCGGTGTATGCACCGGGGGACCGGGTCTGGCTCTTGACCCGCAACCTGCCCCTTCGCCTGCCCTGCTGGAAGCTGGGTCCGCGGTTTGTGGGGCCATTTAAAGTCCTGAGGAGACTGAACGAGGTATGCTATAGGTTACAGCTCCCCCCTGATTACCGTATAAACCCCTTGTTCCATGTGTCTCTCCTCAGGCCGGTGGTGGCAGGTCCGCTCCAGCGGACATCGAGGGTGTCCCAGCGTATACTGTAAGAGCCATCATGGACTCAAGGTGTTGGGTGAGGGGCCTTCATTACCTCGTGGAGTGGGAGGGGTATGGTCCGGAGGAGAGATGCTGGGTGCCAGTGGAGGACATCCCGGTGTTTGGTTCACCTGCGCCTCGTCCTCCGGGTCGTCTCCGAGGCCGGTGTCGGCGCGCTGTTGGAGCCGCGCGTCAAGGGGGGTACTGTCACGAAGTTGGTGCTTCTCCTTGTTCAGGTGGCGTTCTGCGGTCGTCGTCACCGGCTTTCTAGCTGCCACCGATCTACGTTTATTTTTCCATTTGTTTTGTCTTGATTGTACACACCTGGTTCCCATTACATTATATTATTTCCCTATTTAACCCTCTGGTTCCCACATGGTTTTGTGCGTGTTTGTTCTTTGTTTCGTGTCTAAGAGGTTGAGCTGGTGGTTGAGCTGAGGTTGAGCTGGTGTATTTTCCCTGAGTGGAAATTAGTGTTGTTATTTTTTGTTCTGATGACAAATCTCAGTGCCGTCCGATCCAAATGTTGTCATTTCAAACTAGAAATTAAGGCTTCATTTAACCTACTGTTTATTGCGGAATAGCTACATTTTATTGTGCACTATATCACACTGAGATGCAAAAAAGCATCCATATATTTTCTAAACCGATGGTATAACCAGTATGTCATATACTGTAGGATAGCAATAAAGTCATTATAGAGAGTAAGACGCTATAGAGGTAGAGGATTAAATGAATCTTAGTCCATTATCTAGCTGAGATACTCACACAAACCCCTATCTGGCACGCACGCACACACACACACACACACACACACACACACACACACACACACACACACACACACACACACACACACATACAAACACATAGATACACACACTCACACACATACACACACAGTGAAACACAGACCACCTATTCCTAACCCTCATTACAGGACACAGCCAACTCAAATCCCTCCAAAGGACTGTTGATGTTAATCACACAGCATCAGTGAACCACAAATCGTCAGTGAAACGAATACCATCAGTGAACCAAACACCATCAGTGAACCAAACACCATCAGTGAACCAAACACCATCAGTGAACCAAACTCCATCAATGAACCAAACACCATCAGTGAACACAAAACGATATTGAACCAAACACCATCAGTGAACCAAACATCTAACTGTCAGTGAACCAAACACCATCAGTGAATGAAACACCATCAGTGAACCAAACACCATCAGTGAACCAAACACCATCAGTGAACCACAAACCGTCAGTGAACCAAACACCATCAGTGAACCACAAACCGTCAGTGAACCAAACACCATCAGTGAACCAAACACCATCAGTGAACCAAATACCATCAGTGAACCAAACTCCATCAGTGAACCAAACACCATCAGTGAATCACAAAACGTCAGTAAACCAAACACCATCAGTGAACCAAACACCAAACCGTCAGTGAACCAAACACCATCAGTGAACCAAACACCATCAGTGAACCAAACACCATCAGTGAACCAAACACCATCAGTGAACGAAACACCATCAGTGAACCAAACACCATCAGTGAACCAAACACCATCAGTGAACGAAACACCATCAGTGAACCAAACACCACCAGTGAACCAAACACCATCAGTGAAAGAAACACCATCAGTGAACCAAACACCATCAGTGAACCACACACTGTCAGTGAACCACAAACCATCAGTGAACCAAACACCACCAGTCAACCAAACACCACCAGTGAACCAAACACCATCAGTGAATCATAAAACATCATTGAACCAAACACCAAACCGTCAGTGAACCAAACACCATCATTGAACCAAACACCATCAGTGAACCAAACACCATCAGTGAAATAACACCATCAGTGAACCACACACTGTCAGTGAACAACAAACCATCAGTTAACCAAACACCATCAGTGAACCAAACACCATCAATGAACCAAACACCATCAATGAACCAAACACCACCAGTGAACCAAACACCGTCAGTGAACCACAAACAATCAGTGAACCACAAACCATTAGTGAACAAAACACCACCAGTGAACCAAACACCACCAGTGAACCAAACACCGTCAGTGAACCAAACACCATCAGTGAACCACACACTGTCAGTTAACCACAAACCATCAGTGAACCACAAACCATTGGTGAACCAAACACCACCAGTGAACCAAACACCACCAGTGAACCAAACACCATCAATGAACCAAACACCATCAGTGAACACAAAACGATATTGAACCAAACACCATCAGTGAACCAAACACCAAACTGTCAGTGAACCAAACACCATCAGTGAACGAAACACCATCAGTGAACCAAACACCATCAGTGAACCAAACACCATCAGTGAACCACAAACCGTCAGTGAACCAAACACCATCAGTGAACCACAAACCGTCAGTGAACCAAACACCATCAGTGAACCAAACACCATCAGTGAACCAAATACCATCAGTGAACCAAACTCCATCAGTGAACCAAACACCATCAGTGAATCACAAAACGTCAGTAAACCAAACACCATCAGTGAACCAAACACCAAACCGTCAGTGAACCAAACACCATCAGTGAACCAAACACCATCAGTGAACCAAACACCATCAGTGAACCAAACACCATCAGTGAACGAAACACCATCAGTGAACCAAACACCATCAGTGAACCAAACACCATCAGTGAACGAAACACCATCAGTGAACCAAACACCACCAGTGAACCAAACACCATCAGTGAAAGAAACACCATCAGTGAACCAAACACCATCAGTGAACCACACACTGTCAGTGAACCACAAACCATCAGTGAACCAAACACCACCAGTCAACCAAACACCACCAGTGAACCAAACACCATCAGTGAATCATAAAACATCATTGAACCAAACACCAAACCGTCAGTGAACCAAACACCATCATTGAACCAAACACCATCAGTGAACCAAACACCATCAGTGAAATAACACCATCAGTGAACCACACACTGTCAGTGAACAACAAACCATCAGTTAACCAAACACCATCAGTGAACCAAACACCATCAATGAACCAAACACCATCAATGAACCAAACACCACCAGTGAACCAAACACCGTCAGTGAACCACAAACCATCAGTGAACCACAAACCATTAGTGAACAAAACACCACCAGTGAACCAAACACCACCAGTGAACCAAACACCGTCAGTGAACCAAACACCATCAGTGAACCACACACTGTCATTTAACCACAAACCATCAGTGAACCACAAACCATTGGTGAACCAAACACCACCAGTGAACCAAACACCACCAGTGAACCAAACACCATCAATGAACCAAACACCAAACAGTCAGTGAACCAAACACAATCAGTGATGGAAACACCATCAATGAACCAAACACCATCAGTGAACCAAACACCATCAGTGTACCAAACACCATCAGTGAACCAAACACCATCAGTGAACCACACACTGGCAGTGAACAACAAACAATCAGCGAACCAAACACCACCAGTCAACCAAACACCACCAGTGAGCCAAACAACATCAGTGAACCAAACAACATCAGTGAACCAAACACCATCAATGAACCAAACACCATCAATGAACCAAACACCATCAATGAATCAAACACCACCAGTGAACCAATCACTGTCAGTTAACCATAAACCATCAGTGAACCACAAACCATTAGTGAACCAAACACCACCAGTCAACCAAACACCATCAGTGAACCAAAAACCATCAATGAACAAAACACCATCAATGAACCAAACACCATCAATGAACCGAACACCACCAGTGAACAAACACCGTCAGTGAACCAAACACCAACATTGAACCACACACTGTCAGTGAACCACAAACCATCATTGAACCACAAACCATTAGTGAACCAAACACCATCAGTGAACGAAACACCATCAGTGAACCAAACACCATCAGTGAACCAAACACTATCAGTGAACGAAACACCATCAGTGAACCAAACACCATCAGTGAACCAAACACCATCAGTGAAAGAAACACCATCAGTGAACCAAACACCATCAGTGAACCACACACTGTCAGTGAACCACAAACCAACAGTGAACCAAACACCACCAGTCAACCAAACACCACCAGTGAACCAAACACCATCAGTGAATCATAAAACGTCATTGAACCAAACACCAAACCGTCAGTGAACCAAACACCATCATTGAACCAAACACCATCAGTGAACCAAACACCATCAGTGAAATAACACCATCAGTGAACCACACACTGTCAGTGAACAACAAACCATCAGTGAACGAAACACCACCAGTCAACCAAACAACACCAGTGAACCAAACACCATCAGTGAATCATAAAACGTCATTGAACCAAACACCAAACCATCAGTGAACCAAAAACCATCGTGAACCAAACACCATCAGTGAACCAAACACCATCAGTGAACCAAATACCATCAGTGAACCAAACACCATCAATTAACCAAACACCATCAGTGAACCACGAACCGTCAGTGAACCAAAAAACATCAGTGAACCAAACACCATCAGTGAACCAAATACCATCAGTGAACCAAACTCCACAGTGAACCAAACACCAAACTCTCAGTGAACCACAAACCATAAGTGAACCACAAACCATCAGTGAACCAAACACCACCAGTGAACCAAACACCATCAGTGAACCAAACACCAAACTCTCAGTGAACCACAAACCATCAGTGAACCACAAACCATCAGTGAACCAAACACCACCAGTGAACCAAACACCATTAGTGAACCAAACACCATCAGTGAACCAAACACCATCAATGAACCAAATACCATCAGTGAACCAAACACCATCAGTGAACCAAACACCATCAGCGAACAACAAACCGTCAGTGAACCAAACACCATCAGTGAACCAAACACCATCAGTGAACCAAATACCATCAGTCAACCAAACTCCATCAGTGAACCAAACACCATCAGTGAATCTCAAAACGTCAGTGAATCAAAAACCATCAGTGAACTAAACACTATCAGTGAACCAAACACCATCAGTAAACCAAACACCATCAGTGAACCAAACACCATCAGTGAACCAAACACCATCAGTGAACCACACACTGTCAGTGAACCACAAACCATCAGTGAACCAAACAACCCCAGTCAACCAAACACCACCAGTGAACCAAACACCATCAGTGAATCACAAAACGTCAGTAAACCAAACACCATGAAGTGAACCAAACACCAAACCGTCAGTGAACCAAACACCATCAGTGAACGAAACACCATCAGTGAACCAAACACCATCAGTGAACCAAACGCCATCAGTGAACGAAACACCATCAGTGAACCAAACACCATCAGTGAACCAAACACCATCAGTGAAAGAAACACCATCAGTGAACCAAACACCATCAGTGAACCACACACTGTCAGTGAACCACAAACCATCAGTGAACCAAACACCACCAGTGAACCAAACACCATCAGTGAACCAAACACCACCAGTGAACCAAACACCATCAGTGAACCAAACACCAAACTCTCAGTGAACCACAAACCATCAGTGAACCACAAACCACCAGTCAACCAAACACCACCAGTGAACCAAACACCATCAGTGAATCATAAAACGTCATTGAACCAAACACCAAACCGTCAGTGAACCAAACACCATCATTGAACCAAACACCATCAATGAACCAAACACCATCAGTGAAATAACACCATCAGTGAACCAAACACCATCAGTGAACCAAACACCATCAGTGAAATAACACCATCAGTGAACCACACACTGTCAGTGAACAACAAACCATCAGTGAACCAAACACCATCAGTGAACCAAACACCATCAATGAACCAAACACCATCAATGAACCAAAAACCATCAGTGAACCAAACACCATCAGTGAACCAAACACCATCAGTAAACCACACACTGTCAGTGAACAACAAACCATCAGTGAACCAAACACCACCAGTCAACCAAACACCACCAGTGAACCAAAAATCATCAATGAACAAAACACCATCAATGAACCAAACACCATCAATGAACCAAACACCACCAGTGAACAAACACCGTCAGTGAACCAAACACCAACAGTTAACCACACACTGTCAGTGAACCAAACACCATCAGTGAACCACACACCATCAGTGAACCACAAACCATCAGTGAACCAAACACCACCAGTCAACCAAACACCACCAGTGTACCATACACCATCAGTGAACCAAACACCATCAGTGAACCAAACACCATCAATGAACCAAATACAATCAGTGAACCAAACACCATTAGTGAACCAAACACCATCAGTGAACCAAACACCATCAGTGAATCACAAAACGTCAGTGAACCAAACACCATCAGTGAACCAAACACCATCAGTAAACCAAACACCATCAGTGAACCAAACACCATCAGTGAACGAAACACCATCAGTGAACCAAACACCATCAGTGAACCACACACTGTTAGTGAACCACAAACCAACAGTGAACCAAACACCACCAGTCAACCAAACACCACCAGTGAACCAAACACCATCAGTGAATCACAAAAGGTCAGTGAACCAAACACCATCAGTGAACCAAACACCAAACCGTCAGTGAACCAAACACCATCAGTGAAACAAAAACCATCAGTGAACCAAACACCAACAGTGAACCAAACACCATCAGGGAACCAAACACCATCAGTGAACCAAACACCATCAGTGAACCACACACTGTCAGTGAACAAAAAACCATCAGAGAACCAAACACCACCAATGAACCAAACACCATCAATGAACAAAACACCATCAATGAACCAAACAACATCAATGAACCAAACACCACTAGTGAACAAACACCGTCAGTGAACCAAACACCAACAGTGAACAACACACTGTCAGTGAACCTCAAACCATCAGTGAACCACAAACCATTAGTGAACCAAACACCACCAGTCAACCAAACACCACCAGTGAACCAAACACCATAAGTGAATCACAAAACGTCAGTGAAACAAACACCAACAGTGAACCAAACACCATCAGTAAACCAAACACCTTCAGTGAACCAAACACCATCAGGGAACCAAACAACATCAGTGAACCAAACACCATCAGTGAACCACACACTGTCAGTGAACAACAAACCATCAGTGAACCAAACACCACCAATCAACCAAACACCATCAATGAACCAAACACCACTAGTGAACAAACACCGTCAGTGAACCAAACACCAACAGTGAACCACACACTGTCAGTGAACCTCAAACCATCAGTGAACCACAAACCATTAGTGAACCAAACACCACCAGTCAACCAAACACCACCAGTGAACCAAACACCATAAGTGAATCACAAAACGTCAGTGAAACAAACACCACCAGTGAACCAAACACCATCAGTGAACCAAACACCATCTGTGAACCAAACACCTTCAGTGAACCAAATACCATCAGTGAACCAAACACCATCAATTAACCAAACACCATTAGTGAACCACAAACTGTCAGTGAACCAAACACCATCAGTGAACCAAACACCATCAGTGAACCAAACACCATCAGTAAACCAAACACCTTCAGTGAACCAAACACCATCAGGGAACCAAACAACATCAGTGAACCAAACACCATCAGTGAACCACACACTGTCAGTGAACAACAAACCATCAGTGAACCAAACACCACCAATCAACCAAACACCACCAGTGAACCAAATACCATCAATGAACAAAACACCATCAATGAACCAAACACCATCAATGAACCAATCACAAACAGTGAACCACACACTGTCAGTGAACCACAAACCATCAGTGAACCACAAACCATTAGTGAACCAAACACCACCAGTGAACCAAACACCACCAGTGAACCAAATACCATCAGTGAACCAAACTCCATCAGTGAACCAAATACCATCAGTGAACCAAACAAGATCAGTGAACCATACACCATCAGTGAATCACAAAATGTCTGTGAACCAAACACCATCAGTGAACCAAACACCAAACCGTCAGTAAACCAAACACCATCAGTGAACCAAACACCATCAGTAAACCAAACACCATCAGTGAACCAAACACCATCAGTGAACGAAACACCATCAGTGAACCAAACACCGTCAGTGAACCACACACTGTCAGTGAACCACAAACCATCATTCAACCAAACACCACCAGTCAACCAAACACCACCAGTGAACCAAACACCATCAGTGAACCAAACACCATCAGTGAACCAAACACCATCAATGAACCAAACACCATCAATGAACCAAACACCACCAGTGAACCAAACACCATCAGTGAACCAAACACCATCAGTGAACCACACACAGTCAGTGAACCACAAACCATCAGTGAACCAAACACCACCAGTGAACCAAACACCATCAGTGAACCAAACACCATCAGTGAACCAAATACCATCAGTGAACCAAACACCATCAGTGAACCACAAACCATCAGTGAACCAAACACCATCAGTGAACGAAACACCATCAGTGAACCAAACACCATCAGTGAACCAAACACCATCAGTGAACCAAACACCATCAGTGAACCAAACACCATCAGTGAACCAAACACCATCAGTGAACCACACACTGTCAGTGAACCACAAACCATCAGTGACCCAAACACCATCAGTGAACCAAACACCATCATTGAACCAAACACCATCAATGAACCAAATACTATCAATGAACCAAACACCACCAGTGAACCAAACACTATCAATGAACCAAACACCACCAGTGAACCAAACACCATCAGTGAACAAAACACCATCAGTGAACCAAACACCATCAGTGAATCAAATACCATCAGTGAACCAAACTCCATCAGTGAACCAAATACCATCAGTGAACCAAACACCGTCAGTGAACCACACACTGTCAGTGAACCACAAACCATCATTCAACCAAACACCACCAGTCAACCAAACACCACCAGTGAACCAAACACCATTAGTGAACCAAACACCACCAGTGAACCAAACACCATCAGTGAACTAAACACCATCAGTGAACCACACACAGTCAGTGAACCACAAACCATCAGTGAACCAAAACCACCAGTGAACCAAACACCACAAGTGAACCAAACACCATCAGTGAACCAAACACCATCAATGAACCAAATACCATCAGTGAACCAAACACCATCAGTGAACCACAAACCGTCAGTGAACCAAACACCATCAGTGAACGAAACACCATCAGTGAACGAAACACCATCAGTGAATGAAACACCATCAGTGAACCAAACACTATCAGTGAACCAAACACCATCAGTGAACGAAACACCATCAGTGAACCACAAACCATCAGTGAACTAAACACCACCAGTCAACCAAACACCACCAGTGAACCAAACACCATCAGTGACCCAAACACCATCAGTGAACCAAACACCATCATTGAACCAAACACCATCAGTGAACCACACACAGTCAGTGAACCACAAACCATCAGTGAACCAAACACCACCAGTGAACCAAACACCATCAGTGAACCAAACACCATCAGTGAACCAAATACCATCAGTGAACCAAACACCATCAGTGAACCACAAACCATCAGTGAACCAAACACCATCAGTGAACGAAACACCATCAGTGAACCAAACACCATCAGTGAACCAAACACCATCAGTGAACCAAACACCATCAGTGAACCAAACACCATCAGTGAACCAAACACCATCAGTGAACCACACACTGTCAGTGAACCACAAACCATCAGTGACCCAAACACCATCAGTGAACCAAACACCATCATTGAACCAAACACCATCAATGAACCAAATACTATCAATGAACCAAACACCACCAGTGAACCAAACACTATCAATGAACCAAACACCACCAGTGAACCAAACACCATCAGTGAACAAAACACCATCAGTGAACCAAACACCATCAGTGAATCAAATACCATCAGTGAACCAAACTCCATCAGTGAACCAAATACCATCAGTGAACCAAACACCGTCAGTGAACCACACACTGTCAGTGAACCACAAACCATCATTCAACCAAACACCACCAGTCAACCAAACACCACCAGTGAACCAAACACCATTAGTGAACCAAACACCACCAGTGAACCAAACACCATCAGTGAACTAAACACCATCAGTGAACCACACACAGTCAGTGAACCACAAACCATCAGTGAACCAAAACCACCAGTGAACCAAACACCACAAGTGAACCAAACACCATCAGTGAACCAAACACCATCAGTGAACCAAATACCATCAGTGAACCAAACACCATCAGTGAACCACAAACCGTCAGTGAACCAAACACCATCAGTGAACGAAACACCATCAGTGAACGAAACACCATCAGTGAATGAAACACCATCAGTGAACCAAACACTATCAGTGAACCAAACACCATCAGTGAACGAAACACCATCAGTGAACCACAAACCATCAGTGAACTAAACACCACCAGTCAACCAAACACCACCAGTGAACCAAACACCATCAGTGACCCAAACACCATCAGTGAACCAAACACCATCATTGAACCAAACACCATCAATGAACCAAACACTATCAATGAACCAAACACCACCAGTGAACCAAACACCATCAGTGAACCAAACACCATCAGTGAACCAAACACCATCAGTGAACCAAACACCATCAGTGAATCAAATAACATCAGTGAACCAAACACCATCAGTAAATAATAATAATATGCCATTTAGCAGACGCTTTTATCCAAAGCGACTTACAGTCATGTGCGCATATATTTTTATGTATGGGTGGTCCCGGGGATCGAACCCACTACCCTGGCGTTACAAGCGCCATGCTCTACCAATTGAGCTACAGAGGACCACATCAGTGAACCAAACACCATCAGTGAACCAAACAACATCAGTGAACCATTAGTGAACCAAACACCATGCGATTCTGTGCTAGTAAGCCAAGAGGTAAATCGACACTGTGGATTCCTAGCTTAGTCTATTCCAACTCAGGATATTGCATTTACAGCCCAGTTGTTTGGTTGGCTACGGGTGACCAGCGTTGTGCTCTAACAGCAGGACCTGTGGTGTGCTTGGCTGAGCATGTCACTGGCTCATTGACCATGATGGGCTCTGTGACACTGAGTTACCGTCAGAGAGTTCTCTACTGGATACCCTCTCATCATGTTAGCATCAGGGGCCTGCCTGCCTGGACGAGGGCCTGTGTCCTTTGAACTACAATACACACACACACACACACACACACACACACACACACACACAGTGTCAGAGTGCAAACCAGGTGAAGCACCCTCAGTGGCTTCTCTACTACCTACATTGATTTAGTCTGGCATAGCTCCAATCCTGGAAATTTAAGAGGGGGACTGCATACTTTAATAGGAAAGTGCGTCAGTCAAGCCTTGCAGGCGGTCTTTGATAGTAGGACTGGGGCGGCTGTATCAAAGTATGGGTCTACTGACAGCTTAGTCAGTGTACTCCCAGTATGGAAGGTGTTGGGACAACAGACAGTGTATAAACCACATGTTCCTGGAAACACATGCAAACCACGTATCAAAGGGATAGCGACCTGTGAACCCATGCACACCACGTATCAAAGGGATAGCGACCTGTGAACCCATGCACACCACGTATCAAAGGGATAGCGACCTGTGAACCCATGCACACCACGTATCAAAGGGATAGCGACCTGTGAACCACTCATGCCTAAAGTAAGTAATGATGGAACTACTGAAGTCACTACTGTAACTCGTCCGTTCCACACTGTTTGGAGGTGGTGCTACCCATTCAAGTTTCTAACTACTTCTAATAGTTCCTTCATTGTGGACAACATTGTAAATGTGTTTTTGGCTTAGCAATCATGCACAGAAATTGACAATCTTACCTTGACAGTAAATCACTTACCTGATTGAAGTGCAGGTCTTCAAGTTGATCATTTCTTACTACTTACCTTCAACATAGTTTTTAACTGCTAGAGGCAAACATCATCATGTCCACATTGACAATTTTCAACCAACGTTAGTTATCAGCATTAAATCAACATTTCACATACAGTATTAGAGGCAGAGCAAATTAATTGCTTCTCAAAGAGATTATCCAAAGATAATGATTTTCATTGGTCCGTGAACGCAAACAACAGGCCACACATGCAACGATGACACCCTTTGACGCCTCGCCCTAAGACAGGTTGAAGTAGGGCTATGAAGGTCTGAGCAGAGAGAGGGGGTCTGTTCAGCGAGAAATCCTCCTACAGGTGACAGGCAGCTGGACTGGACAACTAGCAGTGACTGAATTTATTGTGAAAGATCCTAATCCTGAAGTCTTCAGCCATCAATATGGAGCCTTTCGCTCTGAGGGCTAATCCAGGAGAGGGGGGTGCAAAGGGAGCTCAAGGGGTCACAGGAGGGACAGGGGGAACTCTTTTGAGATCATTCACAAGTGTTAAAGTATGAAGAGAGGGAGCTTTTGTTGTGTGTTGGGCAGTTAAGGAGTTGGAGGGTGAACGGTTAGTACTTTAGTAAGTAGGGGAGAGTCAGACACAAAAATGGTTGTTAGTACAGTTATAACATACAGGTTTGATTCAAACAGTAGTATTAGTAACAGATTGTTTTAGTAAATTTAGTAGTAGTAGTAGGAGTAGTAGTATCAAAACAATTAGGAGGCGTCTTTAATGTCCTCTGCAATTTGATTTGTCCAACCAGATCAGAAGAAACTAAATGATTCCATCCAAGCTAATTAGGAGGACATGAGCCATGCACTGAATGACAGGATGCCAAAATGGAAAGTTAAAGGATCAGTCCTTCGGACAAAAAAAACAACACATGAACCAACAGAGGCAACAATCAAACAAAAACCCAAACACAATCACTTTGAGAGGAGGCGGCAATGGGAAAAGGAAAACCCAAACTGCAGAGGGCAACACTACTACACCAGACGAATGGGAAAGTAAAAGGCTATGAGGTTTTAAGGGTGATATTAGGTCAAGAACGCCAAAGGAAAGAATACCCATCTAGACACGTGTGCAGACTGGCACGGGCTGGGCTAGAGCAGCAAAGACACCCTTGTTGGGTAGGATGCAGATGTCTATGATGCTAGCCAAATAAACAACATGCAAACAGGGTGCATGATCCAAACCAAAAGGAATGGCACTGTACGATGAGGGACCAAACCAAAAGGAATGGCACTGTACGATGAGGGACCAAATCGATGTGACAACCACAAATGTATGTATTCAACGGAAAATGGAGAGGGAATTAAAGAACTGGAAAATCTAAGTGAGGGAATAGGAATTCCACTGTCAACGGTGAATAGAGGGGTGAATGTAACATTCAAATTGTTCGATCTAGGAGCTTTATGAAATTCCTTTATTATACCTCTTAATCGCCATCTATTTCTGTGCATGTGCTAATAACTAGCAGGTGCCAGTAGCTTATGAACAACCCCTCCATGTTCCTTTAATTACTCTTACAGGTATAAACACCCATTACCACTAAGTGACTTTGAACACACGCCTACAGTGTAGTCTGATTGATTGAGTCATTTACAGTAGTTATGAAACCCATAACCGGCTAGAATAACAATGATCTCAGGCTGGTCTTTTGTTCTGCTATACAGTAGGCTCTCCTGTCCCATACAGTTTGCTTCCACTCCCACTCAGGTGTAGTTGTGATGTTTGGCTCACAAAGCCCACTTACTTTAGGCATCCCTCCTCTAGTCACCTAGAAAATGAAAAGCCATTCCCACACTTATTTGTTCATTTTTTCTTATTTTTTTTCCTAGCAAGGTAAGGAGTGAGGTCGTATTATTCGTTTTAGTAAGTTATATAAAATAAAAATGGATCAAAAGAAAACCCTAAATAAAAGAGGGTTGCTAGAGAGTTACGTGGCCACACGGATACTATTATAATGATTGATATATGTATGTATATATAATAGCCATGATATATGCATATACATATATGCTTTAATGTAATTGGTTTATCAAAAAACAACAACCAAAAGAAAAGGGGGTCAACTCTTACATGCAGGGGGTGAGGCCAGTAAACTGAGAGGTAACAGAGTTAGTGTTAGTGATGGAGACAGTAGATCGGACACAGTCGAGACATTCCAAGAGATGTCCCTACATGCCATGTATAAGTTTGGTGGGGAGAGCAGAACCCACTTTTTATTTGGGGGGGTGGAACCAAATCCAGTGACAGGAAGTAAGAAACTAAGCAACAACGGCTACCCGGAAAGCTCAAACAGAACAGAATCCCTTTCTTTTTCTGTTCCACTATAGATGCCTGTTGCCTGCATGTGTTAATACAAGAAGATCCATGAAATCAGCAGTTTACTGTCCTTAATTCTAATTTATACATCAAAGAAAGGTATGTACTGTAAATTTGAACGTAATTTTACAGCTGTTTTTTTGTGGGGTTACAAACAACTAGGGCCTAGTGTTAATTGAGTCATTTCCACTAGCGCATGGCAATGCTGTAATTCAACATGTAAAGCAATGAACATCCTTCTGGGGCTATTTTTGAAGGAATTGCCATGGATTACCAAAACTTCTTCTAACAAAACATCCACATCAGTATTCTTACGCCAACCAGCCTCTTCCCCTCTCCTTTCTTATTTAGTCTATTCTATTCCTTTCTAAGAAATAAATCACTTTCCCCATTTCCTTTAGCAAACCAGCAGCAACACTTTCCTGACTTGTCCTGTTGTCCTGACTCTTGAAAGCCTGGCTATACAAAAGAAAACCTTAGTGGCGGACAAGGGGACAGTATTTACCATTCAGACACAATGGCATTGAATTAAGTGTGGGTGTTGAGTCCAGGTATGGGCTCAGAGCTGATCCAGCCCAGTCCTAAATCACACTGTAGGTCTCTAATGGGATCGAGCCCTCATTTGAGGCCCTTCTTTACGGCCTTGTTTCTGCCACCTAATCAGGAGGTTTCAATACGGACCTGAACTCTATTAATGTTTGAATAGGAACCACAGGCCTTGGCACACACAGCCTCACCTGTGGCAAACTATCAAAATGGTAGTCTTTATGCAGCTGCAGTTTATTTCTTACCCTCATAAAATGAGGACAGAATCAATGCAGTTTTATAAGCTGTACTTCCGGATATATTCATTTGCTGCAGTAAATTCTCGACAGAACCCGTGGACAAATGTTTTTGCATATATTTTTTCGTTGTCAATTCAAAGTCAACTAGGTTAGCTTAGATGAATAGCATACTGTTTATGTAGACTAACAAATGTTAAAACTTTCTAACATTAAAGATATAGAGTATCTAGCATCAGACATAGTAGAATATTATCCAAATAGCCTGAGTTCTTACTACCTGTCACTGGGGTTGTAAAAGTAGGGGTATTTCTCTGTCAATGGAGTCCGCTGTGTACGTCCACTTCAAGGACGCTTGTTGAAAGAAAACAAATAGGGGAGAAAACGGAAAAGTAATTTTTTAGGATAGGTTTTGTCGTAGTCAATTCAGAAGTTGCTATCTTTCTTGGAAAATTATTCTTTATTTCTTCATACGGATAGTGTTTGAGAAAAGAAAAGGGGGGAAATCGAAGTAACAAAACAATTCTAAATTGTCGTTACATTTATAATTTTAGGACAGACCTCTTTCAGTGGATAGGTTCTATTTTTGTAGGACGGGAGGGGTATTGGATGGTAAAAAGCGGAAAAGGACATAGAAGTAAAATAAAGACAAATAGAGAGGTGATTGTTTTCAGCTACCTTGGAATCGATGGAAGTTTGTATTTTCAGTAAGAGCAAACGGAATAGAACGAAGTAACGGAAACCCAGGGCAAACCAAAGTAAAGACAATTAGAATGATATCTACCATATAATGCAGTTTGTTTACCATAGCGTGTCCAATGCCTGCGTGCTTCAGGAGAAAACAGGGGGAGGAGAAAGCAAAAAAAAAGAATGACAAACCTTAAACTCAAAGTTTAAAACTTCAAAACATGTTTTTTGTATATATATATTTTTTGATTTCGCCTTTTTTTTTACAATGAAAAAAACAGGTTAATTTAAGAGTAGGCGATAATCAACCAACCAATCAATCCTTGAAATGTCCAAAAATAAATAAAATAGGCTTTATTTTTATTTTTTTCAATATCATACAAATCTTCCAAATAAAGAAATAAAGAAAGTAATTGGAAAAAGTTCATCTTTTCGTATTAAAGGGTTTTTCCAAAAATAAAAGAGATAAAACAATATCATTATATTTGTTAGTATGTAAGTACGCAAGTTAAGTAGAAAAAAGAACAGATGACTCACATTCCGTGAATGACACAATGTTAGTTGTACAAATTAAAAGGAAAACCAAATCACAAAATAAAATAATACATTGGAGAATTCTGAAGCTTGTTGTTAGTAAAAAGACAAGAGTTAGCAAATCAATTTTCACATAGAGGGGTAGGGGCAGATTGGGGGCGGGGCTTGTTTTGGAGTGCGGAAGGGAATGAAGGAAAAGCAGTTCAGTATTAGTAGTAACCACTTCTGATAGGCTAGTCTTGAATGTGGGCGTGGCTGGTAGGAGGGACAAGCTCCGTTAGAATCGGTGTTCCACTGCAGAGGGTGTGGCCAATCATATTCCGAATGCTTGACAGGTTATATTTTCCTAAGCAAACTTTCTCTCAAGTTTCTTTTCTCTAGATCTTGTGCAAGAGCCAGTTTATGGAGTATGGAGAAGCCAGAAAAAAACATAACAAAATGTAAATGATCAAAATTACCACAATAGTTAAAATGGCTAAGAGACTAAGGATAGAAGTATTGACAATGATAATCAGAAAGTTAGGGCTATTCAATTTCAATGGGGTAAGAACAATTAAACAAAAATGACATTTATTGCATATTTGAAGCAGAAAAGAGAGCAAGAGAGTGAGATAAAGAAATAAATAATTGAAAGAAAAAAGAAAGAAAGAAAGAAAGAAAGAAAGAAAGAAAGAAAGAAAGAAAGAAAGAAAGAAAGAAAGAAAGAAAGAAAGAAAGAAAGAAAGAAAGAAAGAAAGAAAGAAAGAAAGGGATTTAAATACATTTTGTTCATTTTGTACATACAGTATCCTTGAGTCTGCCTCCTCTGAAAGAGAGAGATATTCAGTTATTCAAGTTCACTTCCAAAACAACCAATACCCATATCCTCTGCCCCTAGGGAGAGAAACAAACAAAAAATGGACACTGTTTTAGGAGTCAACTATTTATATGTGCTTGATGGCAAACAGTTGTCTGTCTTTTCCTCACAATTCACTGTGAATAATGACAATGAATATACGCACCCAATTTTGAATTCACAAGTTGTCGTGATGCCTGTATGAAGCCTGATTTTAACCTTAATTCCCAATTAGTGGAGAAAGTATAGCTTTTAATTAGATGACTTTACCTCTATCACTTGGCATATTCAATCTCACAACTTTGTGTCAGAAAGTATAAAGATAGAGAAATGAAATACAATGCAGTGTGTGTGTGTGTGTGTGTTTATGCTTGCATAGCCTATGAGGAGTCGCCAGAAAACGCTAACACCTGGTTTTCAGGGACAGAGTATTTTTAACCTAACTTCCATTTCCCCTGAAAAACGGTTAGTGGGGACTCGGCTCAGGATTCTTTCTACGCCTGCTACGTTAGGTTAATGCTTGCATGCAAACATGCACCCTAGTGCCTGCGTTGAGGGCATAGGACAGCTTTGTGTCACTTGCTCTGTATGTGCCCAACGGATTACTTTGCGTGTATATGTGTGGGAGTGAATAAGAGTGGAGCAGCCACACATCTGAGGTCCACAATGCCAGTGGGGTTAGTCAAAAAAGAAAATGGCCGCCCACTTTTCGATCCGGGTCACGTTAAGCCGTGTCGAGCATCTCCGCTCTGCTGCTAATGACTTATGTTAATCCATTAATTAGGTAAATAAGTTCCAACAGTGGGTGTGAAATTTGCATATGTATGCCGCTCTGCCTCGTCAAAGACCCACAAAGCGCTTGTGTCTCTAATCATCCCAAAACACATCAACTGATACGTCAAGCCCATAACTTGATAGGGACTCAAAGGGACTGGGGACGCAAAACAATGATTTATTAAATTAGACAAATTACGAAGGTGACAATGACTTTGTGTCCTTGTCTCACAGGCAGATAGCAATTATGTGAATCATATTTTTTTGTGAGAAGCGTGATTAAATATGATGTGTGTGGGGTTTCAGATCCCTCCGGCGTTTGATGTCTGAATCCTGAACTTATCTGGGATCTCTACGAAGCTCTTACATGAAGGGACAGTCTAGGAATGCATGGGGAAAATTATGATCTTTGGAGGAACATAAAAAGGGACAAAGAGAAGTCATCCCTTCATCAACGTCTTGGAAGAGAGAGAGAGAGAGAATACAAAAAGTAATGTTCACACCCTGAATTGACCAAAGTTGGCATAGAGCTCTTCGACAAACATTCCAGACCAACACTCCCCCTTTCACTTATAAGCATGTCATAGCATGGTCGCATGTTAAATAATGGAAGTGAAGGCAAAGAAAGAGGTAAAGCTTAATATAACACCCTCAGAAACGATCTGAGATTCACTAAAACCTTTATGAACCTGTAGAGAGAGAGGGAGAAAGAGAGAGAGAAAGAGAGGGTGGCAGAGATCCAAGGAGATTGAAAGAGAGGGGGAGGGAGAGAGAGAGAGAGAGAGAGAGAAAGAGAAGAACAGACAGAAAAATAACTGTCTCTCACATAGACAGGAACACACGTCCCTCACCCTACCCTGCCCTGTCTCAGCCTGCCAGGGGGTTTATACAACAAGGCCTCCCTATATTCAAAGCCTTCAGCTGTGGCATGAAGGCCCTCGTCAGCCCTTGCCTTCCCTGTCTGTAATTGACTCATGTGGGACAAGGAGGCAGGAAGGAGGCGGCGGCGGCCATTGTTTGCTGATGGGGGATTAAACTCCTAATCGTGTAAACAAGAACAGACACATCATTTTTTAAAAGCGCTGTCTCAGGCGCTTACATTGCACTAGCTTCTAGCTTCTTCGACATACATTATTAATGTGGGGAAAAGACTGTGAAAGACCTATTAGCATAGTTTCACCATGTAGCCCTCCAATTGCGGAAAGAGAAGAGAGAATTTCCCCAGTCCGGGGAAAGTGACAAAGCACTAAGGTCCAGAAGCAAATGAGATGAGAGCCAGATTGTGTTGACCGAGTAGCCGTAAATGGGGCTATCAGGGGTTTGATCTTTACATACATGTCACAATGGACATAGTTAAACTGTCACAACCCGGATAAACATTTTAGTGCGGCTGGGAAAAAGATCAATGGTTGGCAGACTCCGACAAGGCCCACTGTGGCATTGGTCTGGGTGGATTTATTACACAGAACTAGTGAGCTGTAAGACTGATGACCGCTCTCATAAAATATAAACTTCCAATTTAGCCAGTAATAGTCAGTTATAAAAAGGGACAGAGATAAATCCTATTGGCTGGAAAAAATGGCAAGTATTTTTTATTAGACCTGAGGTAATTGAGAGAGGGTAATGAGTTTTGTAGAGCAGAATATTAATTGATTAGAGCACTACTCCTAGAATAGAGTACATAACTCACATTAAAATGGTCTTATAGTTGATCACAAAAGGCATCAAATGGACTCAGAAGATGCTCAACATAAGGTTACTGAGGGGTGTGTGTTTGGGATGTGTGTGTGTATGTGTGTGTGTGTGTGTGTGTGTGTGTGTGTGTGTGTGTGTGTGTGTGTGTGTGTGTGTGTGTGTGTGTGTGTGTGTGTGTGTGTGTGTGTGTGTGTGTGTGTGTGTGTGTGTGTGTGTGTGTGTGTGTGTGTGTGTGTGTGTGTGTGTGTGTGTGTGTGTGTGTGGTGCATGTGGTTGGTGTGTGTTTGCTTGTTCTGTATGTACAGTGCCTTGAAAAAGTATTCATCCCCCTTGGCATTTGTCCTATTTTGTTGCATTACAACCTGTAATTTAAATTGATTTTTATTTGGATTTCATGTAATGGACATACACAAAATAGTCCAAATTGGTGAAGTGAAATGAAAAGAAGTCTAAAAAATAAATAATGGAAAAGTGGTGCGTGCATATGTATTCACCCCCTTTGCTATGAAGCCCCTAAATAAGATCTGGTGCAACCAATTACCTTCAGAAGTCACATAATTAGTTAAATAAAGTCCACCTGTGTGAAATCTAAGTGTCACATGATCTCAGTATATATACACCTGTTCTGAAAGGCCCCAGAGTCTGCAACACCACTACGCAAGGGGCACCACCAAGCAAGCGGCACCATGAAGACCAAGGAGCTCTCCAAACAGGTCAGGGACAAAGTTGTGGAGAAGTACAGATCAGGGTTGGGTTATAAAATAATATCCTAAACTTTGAAAGAATATGGCACCACAACAAACCTGCCAAGAGAGGGCCGCCCACCAAAGCTCACGGACCAGGCAAGGATGGCATTAATCAGAGAGGCAACAAAGAGACCAAAGATAACCCCGAAGGAGCTGCAAAGTTCCACAGCGGAGATTGGAGTATATGTCCATAGGACCACTTTAAGCCGTACACTCTACAGAGTTGGGCTTTACGGAAGAGTGGCCAGAAAAAAGCCATTGCTTAAAGAAAAAAAATAAGCAAACACGTTTAGTGTTTGCCAAAAGGAATGTGGGAGACTCCCCAAACATATGGAAGAAGGTACTCTGGTCAGATGAGACTAAAAGTGAGCTTTTTGGCCATCAAGGAAAACGCTATGTCTGGCTCAAACCCAACACCTCTCATCCCCCCGAGAACACCATCCCCACAGTGAAGCATGGTGGTGGCAGCATCATGAAATTGGGATGTTTTTCATCGACAGGGACTGCGTAACTGGTCAGAATTGAAGGAATGATGGATTGCGCTAAACACAGGGAAATTCTTGAGGGAAACCTGGTTCAGTCTTCCAGAGATTTGAAACTGGGACGGAGGTTCCCCTTCCAGCAGGACAATGACCCTAAGCATACTGCTAAAGCAATACTTGAGTGGTTTAAGGGGAAACATTTAAATATCTTGGAATTGCCTAGTCAAAGCCCAGACCTCAATCCAATTGAGAATCTGTGTTATGACTTAAAGATTGCTGTATACCAGCGGAACCCATCCAACCTGAAGGAGCTGGAGCAGTTTTGCCTTGAAGAATGGGCAAAAATCCCAGTGGCTAGATGTGCCAAGCTCATAGAGACATACCCCAAGAGACTTGCAGCTGTAATTCTGTTTTTTTGTCTTATTTCTTGTTTGTTTCACAATAAAAAAATATTTTGCATCTTCAAAGTGGTATGGATGTTGTGTAAATCAAATGATACAAACCCCCCAAAAATACATTTCAATTCCAGGTTGTAAGGCAACAAAATAGGAAAAATGCCTAGGGGGAGAATACTTTCACAAGCCACTGTATATATCATGTTTGTATTTAATTGTCTATTTGGTTGTATGAGGCACATGTACAGTGCCTTCAGAAAGTTTTCACACCCCTTGACTTTTTCTACATTTTGTTGTGTTACAAAGTGGGATTAAAATGGATTTAATAGTAATTTTTTCTGTCAACGACCTACACATAATACTCTTTAATGTCGAAGTGGAAGAAAAATTCTAACATTTTATTAAATAAAACACTAATATATCTTGATTAGGTAAGTATTCAACCCGCTGAGTCAATACATGTTAGAATCACCTTCAGTCTTTCTGGGTAAGTCTCTATGAGCTTTGCACACCTGGACTGTACAATATTTGCCCATTATTCTTTTAAAATTATTCAAGCTCTGTCAAGTTGTTTGTTGATCATTACTAGACAGCCATTTTCAAGTCGCCATAGATTTTCAAGACAATTTAAGTTAAAACTGTAACTAGGCCACTCAGGAATATTCAATGTCGTCTTGGTAAGCAACTCCAGTGTAAATTTAGCCTTGTGTTTTGTGTAATTGTTCTGCTGAGAGGTGAATTTGTCTCCCAGTGTCTGTTGGAAAGCAGACTGAACCAAGTTTTCCTCTAGGATTTTGCCTGGGCTTAGCTATTATTTGTATTTAAAAAAAACTCCATAGTCCTTGCCGATGACAAGCATACCCATAACATGATGCAGCCACCGCCGTGCTTGAAAATATGGAGAGTGGTGCTCAGTGATGTGTTATGTTGGATTTGCCCAAAAATAATGCTTTGTATTATAGTCTCAAACATAATGCTTTGTATTATAGTCTCCTGAGTGGCGCAGTGGTCTAAGGCACTGCATCGCAGTGCTAACTGTGCCACTAGAGATCCTGGTTCGAATCCAGGCTCTGTCGCAGCCGGCCGCGACCGGGAGACTCATGGGCGGCGCACAATTGGCCCAGGGTAGGGGAGGGAATGGCCGGCAGGGATGTAGCTCAGTTAATAGAGCATGGCGTTTGCAACGCCAGGGTTGTGGGTTTGATTCCCATGGGGGGCCAGTATAAAAAACTATATGTATTCACTAACTGTAAGTCGCTCTGGATAAGAGCGTCTGCTAAATGACTAAAATGTATTCAGGTCAAAGGTATTCCTTTAGTGCCTTATTGCAAACAGGATGCATGTTTTGGAATATTTGTATTCTGTACAGGCTTCCTTCTTTTCACTCTATCAATTAGGTTAATATTGTGGAGTAACTACAATGTTGTTGATCCATCCTCAGTTATCTCCTATCACAGCCATTAAACTCTTAACTGTTTTAAAATCACCATTGCCCTCATGGTGAAATCCCGGAGAGGTTTCCTTTCTCTTCAGCAACTGAATTAGGAAGGACACCTGTATCTTTGTAGTGACTGGGTGTATTGATACACCATCCAAAGTGTAAATAATAACCACACCATAATCAAAGGGATATTCAATGTCTGTTTTTTAAATGTTTTTTTTTTTTAATCTACCAATAGGTGCCCTTGTTTATGAACCTTTGGAAAACCTCTCTGGTCTCTGTGGTTGAATCTGTGGTTGAATATCACTACTCGACTGAGGGATGGGGTAGTCATTTAAAAATAATGTTTAACACTATTATTGCACACAGAGTCCATGCAACTTATTATGTGACGTGTTAAGCACATTTGTACTCCTGTACTTATTTAGGCTTGCAATAACAAAAGTGTTGACTACTTATTGACTCAAGATATTTCAGCTTTTAATTTAAAATTTTTTGTAAACATTTCTAAAACATAATTCCATTTTGACATTATGGGGTATTGTGTGTAGATCAGTGACACAAAATCTACATTTAATTCATTTTAAATTCAGGCTGTAACACAACAAAATGTCTAAGTAGATGTTTCTCCTCCGCTATCTCTCTCTCTCTCTCTCTCTCTCTCTCTCTCTCTCTCTCTCTCTCTCTCTCTCTCTCTCTCTCTCTCTTCTCTCTCTCTCTCTCTCTCTCTCTCTCTCTCTCTCTCTCTCTCTCTCTCTCTCTCTCTCTCTCTCTCTCTCTCTCTCTCTCTCTCTCTCTCTCTCTCTCTCTCTCTCTCTCTCTCTCTCTCTCTCTCTCTCTCTCTCTCTCTCTCTCTCTCTCTCTCTCTTCCCCTCCCCCGTTTGTGTATCTCCCAAGATGCTACCTGCAACCTGTCTGAGTGTGCTCTAACGGTCTAGAGATTTGTAATGTAATTATAGGTCTGGTTAAAATGGCTGTAAGATGCAAACTAGGACATGAATAAACATGACAGGTAGTGACAGAGCTGTTAGTGGTAAAGACGGGCTCTTCTGAGTAGGAAAGGGTGAAGATGTTAATGTATGTGAATGCACACACACACATACACATACACACGTAAGTTAAAGTGTCATATTAATATGCACACCCACAAATATGACAGTATATGCACTAGCATTCGCTCAGAATCATACAAAATACAACTCAGTTAACCCAGAACAAAAATCTCGCTTAATCTGTCCACGAGAGATTACAAACATGGGATGTTATGCAAACGTCATGCGGATGATAGCTAATGAGTTACTCCTGAGTGGCGCAGTGGTCTAAGGCACTGCATCGCAGTGCAAACTGTGCTACTAGAGATCCTGGTTCGAATCCAGGCTCTGTTATTGCCGGCCGCGACCGGGAGACTCATGGGCGGCGCACAATTGGCCCAGCGTCGTCCAGGGTAGGGGAGGGAATGGCCGGCAGGGATGTAGCTCAGTTGATAGAGCATGGCGTTTGCAACGCCAGGGTTGTGGGTTCGATTCCCACGGGGGGCCAGTATAAAAAAAATATGTATTCACTAACTGTAAGTCGCTCTGGATAAGAGCGTCTGCTAAATGACTAAAATGTAAATGTAATATTGAGTAGTGATTCAAAGTCATTGTCATACATAGGCACATGCTATTTCACCCAACTCTTACACCACATGCCATTTCACCCAACTCTTACACCACATGCCATTTCACCCAACTCTTACACCACATGCTATTTCACCCAACTCTTACACCACATGCCATTTCACCCAACTCTTACACCGCATGTCATTTCACCCAACTCTTACACCACATGCCATTTCACCCAACTCTTACCCCACATGCTCAAAGATGTTCCACCAAGACCACAGTTTTCACTCCCATGGATAATATTAAACCAATATTCAGAATTCCTGAAATCTCAGCGTCATCAGTGGACAGTATTATCAGCTTCTTCAGGAGCTCTAGAACAAAATATGTATTTGATCTAGACACTGTATTCCTGAAGACACACAAATATTACCTGATTGCCCCTATTGTACATCTTGTTAATCTGTCCATCAAATATGGGATTTTCCCCAATGCTTGGAAGTCTGCTGCAGTGATACCTGTTTTAACATCTGGTGACCCAACACTGGTGGAAAAATGTACGACCTACAAGCATTCTTCCAGTCTTAGCAAAAGTAGCCGAAATATGGGTGGCTGACCATCTGACTGATCACCTCAATCAGGGCAACTCCATACATCAAATGCAATTTGGATTCAGAACTAACCATTCTACCGAAACAGCCAATTGCTATTTTCTGGACTGCATTAAATCTAAACTGGATATAGGTGGTGAAGTCGGCACAGTCTTTTTGGATCTTAAAAAGGCCTTTGATACTGTGAATCATGAGGTCCTCCTATCCAAACTGTCCTCCCTTAATGTGTCCACTGAAGCCATTAGTTGGATGTATTCCTATCTGACAAACAGAAGTCAAAGGGTTCATCTGGGGGACACTCAGTCGGACTCTCTTTACTATAACATTGGGGTCCCACAAGGGTCAATATTAGGCCCCCTTCTGTTTACCATCTATATAAATGATCTCCCACTTGCTTGCCCACAAGTTAACATGCTGATGTATGCAGACGATACAGTCCTGTATGTACACTCAAAAAACAGACAGCAAGTTGTTAACAAGTTAACTGAAGCTATGGTACACATTTCTAAATGGATGACTGATTCTTTTTTTAATTTAAATATCGACAAGACTGTTTAAAAAAATCTTTTTAAAAATCCATTGATTCTTCCCAACAAGCTGTTCTAGTTAATGGGGAGAATCTAAAAGTTGTGTCTAACTTCAGGTATCATTTTGGACTCCAACTTGACATTTAAGAAACATGTGAAGAAGGTGGTAAACACGGTCAAGTTTGGATTATCCATCTTTAAGTTCATAAGACCTTACCTTCCTCTGGAGGTCGCCAAACTATATATGCATTGAGATATTGCCTCACATGCTGGTCACAAGCGGGCACTACTATTCTGAAACCAATTGAATCACTCTACAAACAAACACTTAACATTTTTGATAACAAACCAAACAGTTACCACCATTGTCACATCATTCACAAACATAATTTATTCAGTCTGGACAGCTTTAAGCATTATGTAGATGCAAGCCTTGTCTTTAAGATCCTGCATGGTCTTACAACTCCACCCCTATGCCAGCATATCATGCTCAAGGAAAGCACCTGCAGGATAACAAGGGCGGTAACTAGAGGGGATTGCGTTGTCCCTTTGACACAGTAAATTCGGTCAATCTGCCTTCTCTGTTAGAGCTACGATATACTGGAATGTAATGCCCACTTTTAATATTTACATTGAAAACATGGCTCAAATCTATCCAAACCTGTGCACATGAGTTATCTGTGGTTCCTCATATGTAAGACAACAGTGTTTTTATTATGAATAAGTTGTTGTTGTTAGAATGATATATTATTGGATGTAATGTATTTGTATTTTGTATTGTTTTAGTGTGTATTTGTGTTGTGGCTGTGTAATTGAGAGAGAGAGGACTTTAGAATGTAATGAGGACAAGAGGTGGTGACAATGAAGTGGTTAATGTCTCTCCTGTACACGAGACATAAACAGGCTCAGGATGAAACAACAGCTAGTGGACTGTCCGGTTGCTAGGTGACAAATTACAAGCTTGGAGAGGAAGGGGGATGCAAGTGGAAGGGAGAGTAGGAATCGATTGGACGAACTGTTCTGAATTCTAGAGGCTTTCTTTTTGTGTCGATGAATGTTGACGCTGGAAGTGAGGGAAAGAGGGGTGGAAGGGGGAGGGAGAGGGGGGCATAATTGCCGCTGCTAAGCTTGATGATGCCTAACAGAGAGGGATAGAAAAACAAGAGGTGAAGAGATCCAGAAGAATGTCCAAGAACCTCCACTGTTGTGGTTCTGGTTGTTCTTTCTCCTGCAGTACGCACAGAGCTGTATGCCCAGAAAGGTACGCCCATAGCAGTACGCCCAGAGCTGTATGCCCAGAGCAGTACGCCCAGAGCAGTACGCCCAGAGCTGTATGCCCAGAAAGTTACGCCCAGAGCAGTATGCCCAGAGCAGTACGCCCAGAGCTGTATGCCCAGAAAGGTACGCTCAGAGCAGTACGCCCAGAGTTGTATGCCCAGAAAGGTACGCCCAGAGCAGTACGCCCAGAGCAGTACGCCCAGAGCTGTATGCCCAGAAAGGTACGCCCAGAGCAGTACGCCCAGAGCTGTATGCCCAGAGCAGTACGCCAGAGCAGTACGCCCAGAGCAGTACGCCCAGAGCAGTACGCCCAGAGCAGTATGCCCAGAGCAGTACGCCCAGAGCAGTACGCCCATAGCAGTACGCCCAGAGCAGTACGCCAAGAGCAGTACGCCCAGAGCAGTACACCCAGAGCAGTACGCCCAGAGCAGTATGCCCAGAGCAGTACACCCAGAGCAGTATGCTCAGCACTTTAAGAACAAGACAAATCTGTTTGATCACACAATTAATCCAATGGCTGAATCCAAGGTCTAATTATAAGAAGAAAAGACAGGGGTTAGAGTACTAGACCGGAAGACA